>NW_026779964.1:0-61173 GCF_030144855.1 Hypanus sabinus | reverse complement strand
CCCTCCCTCGGAAAAGCAGACCATGTATTCAAAGACCCTCACAACCTGGATATTCTTGCTGCAAACCCGCTCCCCCATCGGGGAAGAGATACAAAAGCCTTAAAGCGCGAACCACCCGGCTCAAGGACGGCTTCCTGTCTGTGGTTATAAGCCAAATGAACGATGAAATGGACTCGGCCTCACAATGTAACTCGACGTGACCCTGCACCATATGGCTATCTGCACTACACTTTCTCTGCAGCCTAATGTTTTGTTACAGTTATTGTTTCGCCTTTTTCATTTTTTTCAAATTTTTAGAATCTTTTTTATTGGTATAGAATCTTCTACAGCTATAAAATGATACAAAACTTCAATAGATTAATATGTATGCAATTAATAAAGCTGAAAAAAAAACTGATCGTAAAATATAAAATGGGAAATTATATATGTACGTGGAACAAAAGGAACCTCATCTAACTAGGAAAAAAAACACTAACTACATAAGAAACACACATTTGGCCATCATCTAAGTATGAAAATAAGAAACATCAACCGTCATTTCGTATTTATATAAAAAATGGAAGGAAACCATATAGAGTAATTCAAATTAAACGATAATATTTTACAAAAGAACCCCATCTTCTCTCAAAATCGAATCGAGGATCAATAATTCTACTATGTTTTTCCAAACTAAGACAAAACATTCCTTGAGTAAACCATTCAATTAATGTAGGGGAAGAAATATCTTTGTATTTTAATAAAATAGCCCTTCTTGTCAGTAGTGTAACAAATGCAATTACATGTTGATCTGAAGATGAAATACCCTGAATATGATGTGGAACTATACCAAATAGAACAGTCAACCTATTAGGTTGTAAATTCATTTTCAGAGCTTTAGATCTTGTTGGAAATAAAGACTTCTAAAACGATTTTAATGATGAACATGCCAGAACATATGTGACAAAGTAGCTACTTCAGTTTTATATATATCACAGCATTTGTCTATACTAGGAAATATTTTAGATAGTCTCTCCTTTGTTAAATAATAACGGTGAACAATTTTAAATTGAATTAAACAATGGAATATAGAAGAACAATTTCCGTTTTTCAAAACTCGAAGCCAATCTTCATTAACAAAGATCATATGAAGTTCTCTCTCCCAATCTTGTTTAATCTTTAGTGATATGTTCTCATTTGTAACAAAAATAAGTTATACATTCTGCCAATGGAAACTTTCTCTAAGGGATTCAATTTCAAAATGGTATCTAACAAATCAGATTCTTGTAAATATGGAAACTTAGGTAAGCATTGTTGTAAAAAATGTCGAAACTGAACATATTCCAAAAAATGTGTATGAGCGAGAGAAATTTTGTCAATTAGCCCTTCAAAGGTCATCAATCGACCATTACAAAATAAATCTCTAAAAGAATGGATCCCTTTATTGTTCCATAGGAGAAAAATGGGGTCAGTTGTTGAAGGTTTAAATGAAAAGTTTTGATATAAAAAACTAGACAACTAAATTGTTTCAAATTTAAAAAATTACGAAACTGAACCCAAATCCGTAGGAATAGTTTAATAACCGGGTAAAGATTTAAATTTGGAATTTTGGAGAGCTGTAAAGGTAATGGAGCTGCTAATATTGAAGTTAAATGAAATTGTTTAACAGCTTTTAATTCCAAATCAACCCATAATGATTTTTGTTTCTTATCAAGCCAATATAACCAAAAACATAATTGTCTAATATTCACAGCCCAATAATACAGTCTTAAATTAGGAAGAGCAAGTCCACCATCTTGTTTAGATCTTTGTAAATTATACTTATTAATTCTTGGTCTCTTATTGTTCCAAATAAAGGAAGAAATAAGAGAGTCAATTTGATCGAATATTTTTAGTTAAAAAGATATGTATATTTTCGAAAATATATAAAAATCTAGGTAAAATCATCACCTTCACAGCATGAATACGACCTATTAAAGAAAAAGTAAGTGGATTCCATCTAGAAAATAGTTGCTTCATGGAGTCCATTAAAGGAACTACATTCGTTTTATAAAGATCTTTATATTTTTTAGGAATTATAATAGCGAGATATCTAAATGTATTAACAATTCTAAAAGGAATATCATCATATCTACTAACATGGACATTTAATGAAAACAATTCGCTTTTATTCAAGTAAAGTTTATATCCTGAAAATGTACCAAAATCTTTAAGTGCTTCCAAAAGATTAGGAATTGATTCCTCAAGACTTGAAATAAAAACCAAAAGATCATCTACATAAAGAGAGATCTTATGTATGGTTCCATTCATAGAGATACCACGAATATTTTTAGCTTCACGTAGTGTTATAGCTAAAGGCTCCAATACAGGAATAACTAAAAAAGGGCTTAATGGACATCCCTATCTCGTTCCACGAGAAAGTGAGAAACACCTTCTACCAGGGGTTACCACACAACATACCCAGGCAAGGGTTAACACAAGATATTCCAAAACCCACTCCTATGGATTATACGAAGTGACAGCCACACACATTCGTTGTGGTTCCGTTGTGATCAACCCACTCTTGTGGGCATAGGAGAGTTCCAAGCCTCAGCTGCGACGAACTGAAGCGATCAGCTTTTCCAGTCTCTCTCTCTCTCTCTCTCTCTCTCTCTCTCTCTCTCTCTCTCTCTCTCTCTCTCTCTCTCTCTCTCTCTCTCTCTCTCTTTAGACTGGCCGACTGCCTGTCTGCAGATCGCTCTCTCTCTCTTATGGTTCAGTCCACAGTGAGCGCTGTCAGCCTGTGACTGACGTCATAGTCCCGCCTCCTCACGCCGGCGCTCTTAAAGAAACAGTCACAGTACGACCGCAGGCTCGTAACAGCCACAACACAACTTCTCGACTTTTGAACTCAGTGCTTCAACTAATAAGGACAACCATGCCATTTGCCTTGTTAACGACCCGATCAATCTGTGCAGTCTCTTTCAGGGAGCGATGAACTTGGAGTCTAAGATCCCTCTGATCATCAACACTGTTCAGGGTTTTGCATTTAACAGTGGACTGTCGGATACTTTCGACCCACCGAGCTGCCAAGATGATCATCACTAATCAAATCTCACTGAGATTTCTCAGGTCCTGTTGAATTTATTGCCAAGTGCACGTACGGGAAGGTACAGGTACAGAGAAACACTGACTTGTGGCAGCATCACAGGCAAGTACATTCAGATAACACACGGAGCATAAATTATCCGATTCTCTGTCAGTAACAATCTATAAATATGTTTTCTGTCATTAACGATACATAATATACATTGTGTCATGATCAACATTAAAATATGCATTTTGTGTCAATACCAGACTTGGAAATGTTGAATTTGGTCCCTGTCTCCATTCCTCCTGTAATCCACAACCAGCTCCTTTGTTTTTGTCACAATTAGGGAGAGGTTGTTTTCTTGACACCACTGTGTCCCGGTGATGATTTCTTTTTTGTAGGCTGCCTCGTTATTGTTTGAAATTAGGGCAATCAATGTGGTGTCGTCAGCGAATTTAATTAGCAGATTGGAACTGTGGGTGGCGACACGTCATGGGAATACAGAGAGTAAAGGATGGGGCAAAGAGACAACCCTGTGGGGTATGTGTGCTGAGGTTCAGAGAGACAGAGGTGGGGGAGCGCACTCTTACCACCTGCCGGCGATCTGACAGGAAGTCCAGGATCCAGCTGCACAAGGCAGGCTAAAGGCCGAGGTCTCTGAGCTTCTTGTCGATACTTCACGCCTTCGTATGGCTACGGCTCAGCCCATGACTGCAAGGAACTGCAGAGAACATCAGAGAAACATGCCTCCCCTCCATGGACTCTTCCTACACTTCCCCTGCCTGGGAAAAGCAGGACACATACTCAAAGATCCTCACAACTTGGACATTCTAGCTGCAAACCCGCTCCCCCATCGGGGAGAGATACAAAAGCCTTAAAGCGCGAACCACCCGGCTCAAGGTCGGCTTCCTGTCTGTGTCAATAAGCCAAATGAATGATAAAATGGACTCGGCCTCACAATGTAACTCGACGTGACCCTGCACCATATGTCTATCTGCACGGCACTTTCTCTGCAGACGGAATGCCTTGTTACAGTGATTGTTCTGTCGTATATCAGCTCAATGTACTGTTGTAACGTATCGATCTGTGTGGGTGGTACGTCAGGCAAGATATTCACTGTGTCTCGGGACATGATAAGAATAAACAAATTCCCCATTTTAATTGTGTGGAAATATTACACGGACTGAGCGTCTGCTCTGGAACCTCAGAAGGAAACTGAACTGTTGTCATTTCTGTGGAATGCAAATAAATGGAAAGGGCTTCAATCTCACATTACGATCTGCGGTAACTGGGATCAGGTGACTGGTGGTGGGTCTCCCATATCAGAATCAGGTTTAACAGCACCGGCATATGTCATGAAATTCATTGTCCCTGCGGCAGCAGTAGAACCTAATTCATAACCATAGATTTTAACAATTGTGGTTTAAAATAAGAGTATACATATTAAATAGTTAAATTATATAAATAGTGCAAAAATATATATTTTTTAAAAGTGTAATGAACTATTTTAATTGTGTGAAACAATTTGACTGACCTGGTTGTTGCTTTGGAAATTGTGGAGTGAAGCTTAACTAAACTGTACACATTTATGAGAAGCTGAGAGAAATAGAAAAGGCTAAATTCTCATATGAATGGGTCATATACCCAGAAATATTGGCTGCACTTTGGCAGGTCGAAACGGTGGAATGGACCATAAGACCATAAAATATTGATGCAGAAGTAGACCATTCGGCCCATCGAGTCTGCTCCGCCATTCAGTCATGGGCTGATCCAATTCTTCCAGTCATCCCCACTTCCCTGCCTTCACCCCATACCCTTTGTTGCGCTGGCTAATCAAGATCCTACCTATCCCTGCCTTAAGTGCACCCAGTGACTTGGCCTCCACAGCCGCTCATAGCAACAAGTTCCACCGATTTACCACCCACTGACTAAAGTAATTTCTCCCATCTCTGTTCGAAATGGACGTCCTTCAATTCTGAAGTCATGCCCTCTTGTCCTAGTATCCCCTATCATGGGAAATTAACTTTAATATATCTAATCTGTTCAGGCCTTTTAACATTCAGAATGTTTCTATGAGATCCCCATTATTCTCCTGAACTCGAGGGAATACAGCCCAAGAGCGGCCAGACGTTCCTCTTATGGTAACCCTTTCATTCCTGGAATCATTCTCGTGAATCTTCTCTGAACCCTCTCCAACGTCAGTATATCATTTCTAAAATAATTATCACAAAACTGAACACAATAGTCTGTGTGACCTCAGGAGTGCCATAACGAGCGTCACCATGGCATCCCTGCTCTTTTTATTCTATACCTCTAGAAATTAAAGCCAACATTGCATTTGCCTTCTTCACCACAGACCCATCCTGGAAGTTAACCTTTAGGGTATCCCGCACAAGGACTCCCAAGTCCAATTGCATCTCTGCATTTTGAATTATCTCTCCATCTAAACAATAGTCTGCCCTCTTCTTTCTTCCCCCAAAGTGTGAGACCATACACTTTACAACTTTATATTTCATTTGCCACTTCTTTGCCCATTCCCCAAACCTGAAGCCCTACCCCCTACTCAAGTCTCTCACCCACATATGAATACGCCTGATCATGCTATTCTTTCATCGATAGCACGTGGCGCAGGCCGCAATCCCGAGATTACTACCCCAGAGGTCCACAGGGGCTGTGTTGGCAAAGTTTCTTTTTATGCTCTATGTCAATGCATCGAATGACAGTATTGATGGTCCTGTGGCCAAATTTACGAATGAAGTCGAATATTGAAAGGACTGGATAGAGAGGTCGTGGAGGGCTATAGTATTTGGTTATCACAATGCCATAAATACAAATTAGATATAGAATTGATAGGCCTGCTCCTTGACTTGAGATTCCAAATTGGAGAATGCCGCTTTATTCAAAAAATCCTCATAGCCCACAATGATATACAGTGATTCCAGCAATGGAACCCACCACTGCAGCCCCACAATGCACTATGTACTGACTGCAAATCTACGAATTTGCATGTGAATAGCCTCCCCTCCACCAACTCCACTCTTTCTGCGTCACCAGCAGACTGGGACATCTTACATCCCGCTGCCTCCGCCAGGACATTAAACTGTGAACAACTGTGGTCAGGGACTGATCTCTGGGGTACTCCAAACGCTACCTCCTTCCAGTCTGAAAATGACTGCCACACACTACCGGCAGTTTATCGATCTCCAGCGAATCAGCCTAATTACCTACTCCTGAGGTTCAATACCCTTGCTGACTCTGAGTTTACCACCGTCAAATGCCGGGAGGGACATAATAATCAGAAAGTCTCCAATCACAGCCGTGTAAATAAAATGTGATCTCAGTAGGTGTGTGGCGCATGCTCAGAATGCGAAGGAGACAGACAAACTGAGCCAAGTCACAGACCGATGAAGGGGAGGAATGATCCATTTTGATACAGAGCGGGAAGCAGAGAGTTTGATGTTGTGCCTGATGCCGGAACTGTGGCCAGTTAGAAGGTGAAATCTTGTTCGTCCAAATTGTTTAGAGTTGTGACAGTGCTTTTTTTTTATATCAGAAGGCACCATGGAGACTAAAATTATCTGAGTTGAAATTCTGTCCTTCGCCCACTGATATGCTTTGTAAACTTTTAACAGTGTAGAAAAGTCAAAGGATTTGTGTATAGGAATCACAAACGCAACAGCTCGTTATTTCCGCTATATCTGTCAGTTCACCAGCGCTTGAATGCCGCCGATTCTTGAATGTGGAGGCGGAGATGCGGGAGAAGACAGCGCCTGACTCGCTACAAGGAGAGCCCGAACACGTGCCCATGTCCGTGATCTGATTGGATACATCGCCATGACGTTAATAGCAGTGTGACGTCATTCACTGGCTCTCATTTTGGAAGGGATTCAGTCGGGCATCGCAGATACACCAACAGCTTCGCTCTGGGAAGCGGCCGTTCACCTGCTCTATGTGTGTGAAGAGACTCATTCAGTTAACCCACCTTGTGATGCTCCGGTGAGTTCACACTAAATAGAGGCCACATTTCTGTCCGGAGTGAGCAAAGAGTTTTACTCAATCATCCCAGCTGCTGCAACACCAGAAACTTCACATCAGGGAGGAAGTTCAAATCAGCTCTATGTTAAATGTTTCAACATCACGGTGACTGAAGGCAGCTGCGGGTTCATGAGGGACTGATACTGACATATTCTGCAGTTCTTGCGGTTGATCATCGCACCCAGGACTGAATCCTGGTAACTGAGCATTGGAGGAGTCTGTTCTGCTGATGTTAGCCTTAAACTAGACTGATGTTTAATATTGTGGAGCTGTGAAAGATAAATAGTTCTGTATCAGATCCCGTGTCTCAGGTATTCACAATATATACTAGAGAGGCAACTCGGCCGATCTGGTCGCTGCCCATTTTTCTGTTCCATTTCAGTACATCTACCCCTGCCGTTCCCCTCTCGCTTTCCCGGAGATTACAGGTTGTAACTAATCACCACTCTGTGGGATAGGAGATTTCTCTTGAATTTCATGGAAATATATAAATCCACAACACATTACAGACGCTGTTGTGCCAGCCATGTATCTTACTGTAGAAACTGCTTAGAATTACCCTACCGCATAGCCAGCTATTTTCCTAAGCTCCATGTACCTATCTAAGAGTCTCTTAAAAGCCCCTATTGTATCCGAATCTACCACCGTCGCTGTTATGGGATACACGTTGATATTGAGTATATTGTTTCTGGAAACCACTTTCTGCGTTAAAATAGCTGCAGATTTTTCTATACATACAAGAAAAAAAATGAGGTGTGGACATTGAACCGCTGCTTGCAGAAATTTTTAATGGCACCCTCACTACCCATAAGGGCCTGCGCGAAAAAAATTGACCCGCGTTGAAACACTGATGAAATGCGCAGGCGTCAGCCCTGTGACGTCTCCAAGTTTCACGCATGCGCGCAGTACACAGAAGGCCTTGGAAATATCAGAGCAGGTAAGAGCGATCCTCTGACTTTTTGTCTTAAACACCGATTTCGGGTAATTCCTGAGAAATCCCAACACCATGACCCGCAATCCCGGGACAGTCCTGCCCTCTTCCCTCTCTCTCAGCCCCACGATCCGTACACGGGTCCCGGGGAGCTTCCGGCTGATGAGGGAATGGGAACCGATGGATCTCTCAGACAGAGCTGAGCTCCAGCCATCTAAATGCAAGGATTAGGAACTCGGAGAAAGGGAACAAAATCTTTTACATCCGCAGTTGAGAAAATCACCTTTGTTCTGCCTCCAATCACAAGAGGAAAAACTGCAGATGCTGGAAATCCAAGCAACACACACGCAATGTCGGCGGAATTCAGCATTAGTACTCTTTTCCATAGATGCTGCCTGGCCTGCTTTCTCTACCTCCTCTTGTTCTGGACTTTTCTACCGGTGAGAGCATGTTTTGTCCCATTCTCTCTGGGTACATAATGATATCAAACTCTTTTGGCCTGGGCAACAAGTAACTTTCAGATCACAAATGTGCCAGACTCCAGTGAGACAGACTACTGCCCTTCCCTTCATATTCATTGGCATTGCCATCACTGAGTTCACCACCGTCAGTCACCTGGGGGAGGGTTCAGGGGAAATATTTATGTAGAATACAGAAACTGGTGATACCTGTTGCATTGCGGTGATACAAATGTTGCTGGAGAATTTGTAAGTGGGAAGAAGTGGAGTGATATTTGGAAATCTGACTTTTTAAAGCGTAATTTAGCAAGCAAACCACATATGGACAAAATGCAAAAGCTTTGGTGAGAAAATCCTTCATTATCCATTACAGGCCTGCTACATAGGTTGTGTGAGAGTGCAGATGAACTGGATCAAACCCAGAGGAGATCAAAGTTCCTATTGACAGTGATTTGCTAGATTTTAAAATGAATACCTCTCTATATAAAATTCACTGTGCACATCTTGTCGCAGGGTAAAAAATGCACAGTACAAGATTTATCTGCACACTGGATATTACAAATTATAGGGGATATTGGAGGGAAGGAGGGGAGACATCCAGTGTCCCTGATGCCCTCACCTACTAGATGTGCATCCAGCTGCAGCTTGTAACCCTGCACTTTAAGGTGTTGGATCTTGAAATGGGTGAATTCCAGATCATCCAGCAGTTGGAAGGGGGTGATAGATATGACATGAAGAGAAGTGAATTACACCCAAGGTGCAGGACATAGGAAACTGGTTGAGAGTCAGGAAGGGGAATGAGGTTAAATAGCCATCGAGAGTACTCTAACAACGGGTGGAACACTTTAGAAACTGTTGGGGGGAGGAAATTCAAAGGGCTGATAAGTGGATTTGTTAGTTAGGGGAACAGAACAGTTAGGGCGACTAATATCTTAGTGGTAAGGCTTACTAGAGGTAGTGGGGGGTGCTGATATGGTTAAAGTAAGTTGTAGGGGGAATGGGAGCTAAAATGACAGAACAGATAGTGGAGATGGTGAATTGAATTGACTTTATTATGTACATCCTTCATATAGATGTGTAGAAATATTTACGTTATGTTACCATCTAAATATGCAATGTGTAATTTAAATTGATTTATAATAATTAGTTTATATATAGGACAGTCAAGAAAACATTGAAATCAATTAATCAGTCTGATGGCCTGGTGGAAGATGATGTCCCACAGCTTGTTGTTCCTTTTGCTGGTTTACCATTTCCTGGATGGTAGCAGCAGCAGGAACAGTTTGTGGTTGTGGTGAATTTGGTCCCCGATATTCTTTGGGCTCTTTTTACACACATCCATACCCCTACTATCCAGGCTCCCATCCAAACTTCTTTTAAATGGTGAAACTGTGCTCATATTCACCACTTGTGCTGGCATCTCATTCCACACTCTCACGATCATTTCAGTAAACAGCTTTTCCAAATGTTTCCATTAAATTTTCACCCTCCCCACTGACCCATGACCTCTGGTTGTCATCCCACCCAACCTCAGTGGAAAAAGCTGCTTGCATTTACCCTATCTATACTCTCTTGATATTCTATACTTCTAACACATCCTCAAAGCAATGTGTAATTTCCTTGTTTGTGTTTAGAGCCTTTTCTAGGTGTATAGGATGATGAGGGGCATTGATCGTGTGCACAGCCAGAGGTTTGTTTTCCCAGGGCTGAAATGTCTAACACAAGGGAGCTGAGTTTTAAGGTGCTTGGAAATAGATCCCGAGGGGATGTCAGGGGTAAGTTTTTTACACAGAGAGTTGTAGGTGCATGGAATGCACTGCCAGATATTTGCGTGAGATTGTTTTAGTTACTGTGGGGCCAGCACCCATGCAGCTCAGTGGGAACAGGGAATAATACCAATGGAGAGTCAAACAGCCAGGTCGCAGATTGGGGATGGCAGAAATGCCCCATTCTTACAGAGACAGGAAGAACAACAGAGAGTTTGATGGTCATTCCAGATACCAGCACTCTGCCCAGTCAGAAAATGATTTCTCTCTCCTGTTTGGGTTAAACCTCACTGTAGCAGTGTGATGTCAGATCACACCTTGGCAACTCAAGTGATCTCATCTGAAATGTTGTCTTAAACACACTGATGGATTTTGTAAATCTTTTTACAGGTTAAAAATGGCAAGGAATTTGTCTGCGGGAATCTCGAAAACAAAACACCAGTTTTGCTGTCTCTGTCCAGATACTTAAGAAGTGGAGCAAGGGATTCACTCGATCATCCTTCCTGCTCAGACTGTGGGGAGGGATTCACTCGGTCATCTGAACGACTGGCACACCGGTCATTTTAAACAGGTGAGGAACCCTGTTAAAATCTGCTCGTCTGCTCAGACAGTGGGAATGGATACAGTTGGTCATTTTATCTGAAGGGACATCACCAAGTTGACACTGGGACAAGGCCATTCACCTATTCTGTGTGTGAGAAGGGATTCAGTCGGTCATCCCACCTGTGGACACACCAGTCAGATCACACTGGGCAGAGGCTGGTCCTTTGCTGAATTTGTGGAAGGACTCACTCGGTCATCTGACCTAATGGTTCACTAGCAAATTCACTCCGGGGAGCGGCCGTTCACCTGCTCAGACTGTCGGAAGGGATTCACTTGGTAATCCACCCTAATGGCTCACCAACAAGTTCACACCGGGCAGTGGCGGTTCACCTGCTCGGACTGTGGGAAGGGATTCACTTGGTCATTCCAACTGAAGGTACATCAGAGAGTTCACACTGGAGAGAGGCCGTTCACCTGCTTGGACTGTGGGAAGGGATTCACTCAGTCATCTGAACTGAAGGTACATGAGAGAATTCACACTGGAGAGAGGCCATTCACCTGCTCAGACTGTGGGAAGGGATTCACTCGGTCATCCACCCTAATGGTACACCAACGAGTTCACAACGGGCAGCGGCCATTCACCTGCTCGGACTGTGGGAAGGGATTCACTTGCTCATCTGAACTGAAGGTGCATCAGCGAGTTCACACTGGAGAGAGGCCATTCACCTGCTCAGACTGTGGGAAGGGATTCACTCAGTCATTTAAGCTGAAAGTACATCAGCGAGTTCACACTGGGGAGCGGCCATTCACCTGCTTAGAGTGTGGGAAGGGATTCACTCAGTCTGCCCACCTACGAGCACACAGGTCAGTTCACACTGGGGAGAGGCTGTTTACCTGTTTGTACTGTGGGGAGGGATTCATTTTGTCAACTCAGCTACTGAGACACCAGTCAGTTCATAGTGGGGAGAGGTCATTCACCTGCTCAGACTGTGGGAGGGGATTCACTCAGTCATACAACCTAATGGCTCACCAGCGAGTTCACACCGGGGAGCGGCCGTTCACCTATTCGGACTGTGGAAAGGGATTCACTTGCTCATCTAAACTGAAGCTACATGAGAGAGTTCACACTGGAGAGAGGCCATTCACCTGCTTAGACTGTGGGAAGGGATTCATCACATCATCTCAACTGAAGGTACATCGAAGAGTTCATACTGGGGAACGGCCATTCATCTGCTCAGAATGTGGGAAGGGATTCACTCAGTCATGTCATCTAAAGGCACATCAGCTAGTTCACACCAGAGAGAGGCCATTCACCTGCTCAGACTGTGGGAAGGGATTCACTGGGTCATCCCAACTACAAGCACACCAGTCAGTTCACACTGGGGAGAAGCCATTCACCTGCTCAGTCTGCGGGAAGAGATTCAGTCAGTCATCTAATCTGAAGGTACACCTGCGAGTTCACACTGGGGAGAAGCCATTCACCGTCTGAAGCCTGAATTTTACCTCTGCATAGATGCTACTTGTGTGTTCTTGTGTCTGTGTCACTCTGCCAAAACGCGAGTTGGCGTTGGGGTTCTGTGGTACTGTGTTGCATTGACTCGTGCTGAGTTGGGAACGACGGCGACTGCTGACTACATCTTGTTGGAGTTGGAGCTAATCGATGTTGAACAAGAGTTACTTTTATTGAAATTACTGCAGCGCAGGAAAGAGAAGTTTCCCCATTACTTTGTGCAGTCCACAATGTCCAAACCGATGTTTGTGGAAATTTCTTTGCACGAATTTGATGCCATTTTCAAATGTTTATTCTCTGCCGTTGAAGAGTCATGCAAATGTACATATTTTCTGACTACATCACGTAACCTTTCCTCGACTTGGTCCACTTCCCAACTTCAAAGCAACTGGAAATTCATAGGAGGAAACTGGCTGCTGCCAAGTGAACCATTCACAGTTCTTGCGGTCTGTGTCACCACGACGCATAGCTACATTTTTGGGAATGTGCATGTTAGGCCTCATTAGGTAAAAGACTTTCTTGGAGGCGCTACATGGAGTGGGTAGCTTTCGGGCCTTGCTCCACTCATTTTATATTTACTTACCACCCCTTTAATATCTTTAACAAAGTGTTTATAACACTTTTATATGTTTGAATTTGAATTTTAATCGACTGAAATGGCTTATAGAGGAAGAAAGGTATTAGCTGAAGGCGAGGAAACTGGCAACGGAAATGGGAAGAAAGAAGATGTCTTTGAACAGCCTAAAGAGTTTCAACTTACTTCACAGGCTATCTCGAATCTTTTGGATGAAAAACTTGATAAAAGGTTTAGTACCTTGGAATTATGGTTCAAGGAGAGCTAAGGTGGATTGGCAACACTTGAAAAGAAGAATGAAAAACAGCAGTGACAAATTTCAGTGCCTTATAAGCTGGAAAACAGAGAGATCACAAATTGAATTCTTTGGAAAAGAAACAAACTTCGATCACTCATACATTGGAGCAGAATAAAGTCAAGATTATTGATTTGGAGAGTCGAAGCCACAGACTGAATTTGCGAATAATAGACACAGTGAGGACATTGAGAGCTGGGATCTTACTCAGTTTTTTCTCAATTCTGAATGGAGGTCTTTGGCTCAGAGGTTTTTTCTTCTCTTCATGCGCTCGACCGCGCACATCGGGCGCTGAAACCAAAACGATCGAAAGGGTTAAAACCGCGTCATGTAATTCTTTGATGTCACAATATGAATACTAAGGAGCTCTTCATTCCGATTGCTCATCAGAAAGGAGTTACTGAGCACGAGCATCTTAGGTTTCATTTTGTTGAAGATTGTTGTCCTCAGGTTATGCAAGAAAGATCGCATTTTAAAATGGTGATGTCAGAATTATATCAGAGGAATCTTCATCCAGCTTTGTTATATCCCTTTCACCTAAGGGTTGTTCTGCCTCATAGATCATTCAAATGCTTTAAATCCATGGATGAAGCAAAACAATTTCTCGAAGATCTAAGCTTGAATGCAGATGTCTAATATTTCGAAGATCAATATTTGTGTATGGATGTCTATGAAATTTACCATTCCTTTGTGTCTGTTTATATCTGGTTTATTAGTTAACAACTAGCTTATAGATTTGGACACTTTATACCTTTGCCCTTGGGTTGATTACAGTCGTACTGTGTTCTGATGTACGGATGTTCATTATGTTTCCATGTTAAAGTTCCTTTCTTTTACCTTCATTGTTTTACTTTTTTATTTTTAATTGTTTGCTTTTGAAAATTATTAAGTCTCTGATTTGCTGATTTTTTTTTCTTGAAGTATTATTAAGATTGTATTTTGTGTCATTTTTAAAGACCTTTGTCATTTAAAACGGTCTGCAATAGACTGTTTTCACTGAAAAGTGTTTGACATTCCTCGTAATTTTTTGACTATGGATGGCTTGTTTATTTTTTTTTGTAATTTGGAGATTTTTCCTCATGGGAGATGGGGGTAGAGAGGTTCTTAGATAGTTCTCTGGCTCTCTATTGGCCAGGTTTTTGGTCTTTGTGGGTGGGGGATAGGGCTATTAGTCTAGGATTTTTCTTTTGGGCTGAATTGAAGCTACAACAATGTCTCTGTTGTCATATCTTCTGGTTCCTCTTTAAACTTTCCCTCTTCTTGATTCATGAGTTTCCTATGCAAAATGGTTAACACTTTACATACTACATTGTTTATTTAAGGAAAATAGATATCATTAATTATTTTGGAATTATTAATTTTGTTTCATGGAATACAAATGGTTTGAATCATCCAATTAAATGCAAGAAGATTTGTAGAGTTTTTCATAGACTGAATGCTCAGATTATGTTTGTGCAGGAGGCTCGTGTGAGGAAGGAGGATAATCAGTACTTCTTTAGGTTTTGGAAAGGCCAGCAGTTTCACTCATTGACTAAGGTGAAAGGTGTTTCTTTTTTCTAGACTCCTGGAACTTATTTCTTCACTATGATACAATTTCAGACCCATATTCTGGATCTCTATTAGACACTAATTAACTTTATAAAGATAAATTAATTTTGGTTAATATTTATGCACTGAATACTGACTATCCTGAATTCTTTAAGCATGTTTTTGTATTTTTTCTCAATTTAAATGAATATATGGTAATATTAGGTGGAGATTTTAATTGTTGTCAGAATCCTATGATGAATGATGGTTCATCTCTATTTTACTTCAGGGCACAAGTTTTGTTAATTTCATTAAAAAACAGATTGCCTTTTTCTTTTCAACTAACTCAATTGAAGAAATTTTCAGTGGGATATTATGCAATACCTTTAAAACATATATCTGAGGGCAAATTATCTCATACTCTGCTGGATTGAAAAATTCTTAATGAAATATGTACATTGGTTAATAATATTAAAGAAATTGATAGAAAATATTATTTTGCTCCCATTTTAAATCTTTATAAAGAGAGAATTGAACTTCAGATGCAACATCATTTGTTATTAACATCCCCGATTGAAGATTAGTTACTTAAAACTAAGAGTCTATTTTATAAATATGGTAATAAATCAGGAAAATTATTAGGTAACCAATTAAAAGTGATTTGGCAAAACTTCAGATTAATAGGGTTTGCAAACGGGAAGGTATTTTGACGGTTGACCATGGTGAAGTTAACAAATCTTTTAGACAATAGACAATAGGTGCAGAAGTAGACCTTTTCGGCCCCTCGCGTCTGCACCGCCATTCTATCATGGGGCTGATCATTCACTATCAATACCCAGTCCCTGCCTTGTCCCCATATCCCTTGATTCCCCTATCCATCAGATATCTATCTAGCTCCTTCTTGAAAGCATCCAGAGAACTGGCCTCCACCGTCTTCCAAGGTAGTGCATTCCACACCTGCACAACTCTCTGGGAGAAGAAGCTCTTCCTCAACTCTACCTCTTATTCTCAATCCATGCCCTCTGGTACTGGACTCTCCCAACATCTGGAACATATTTCCTGCCTCAATCCTATCAAATCCTTTAATTATCTTAAACGTTTCAATCAGATCCCCTCTCAATCGCCTCAATTCCAGCGTGTACAAGCCCAATCTCTCCAATCTCTCTGCGTAAGACAGCCCTGCCATCCCAGGAATCAACCTAGTGAATCTACGCTGCACTTCCTCAACTGCCAGAATGTCCTTCCTTAAACCTGGAGACCAAAACTGTACACAATATTCCAGGTGTGGTCTCACCAGGGCCCTGTACAAATGCAAAAGGACATCCTTGCTCTTGTATTCAATTCCCCTTGTAACAATCAGAATTTCCTGATGATTCTACAATAATGCATGAATTTTAAAAGAAATTAAATATTCTGAAATTATCAGTTAATGAACGTTTAGTGTTAGTCACACCCATTACTGAAGGGGAAGTAAGCAATTTA
Organism: Hypanus sabinus; assembly: GCF_030144855.1. Classification (NCBI taxonomy): domain Eukaryota; kingdom Metazoa; phylum Chordata; class Chondrichthyes; order Myliobatiformes; family Dasyatidae; genus Hypanus; species Hypanus sabinus. The sequence continues at coordinate 45,006 of NW_026779964.1, read as the reverse complement.
GTCAATGAATTCTGGTAAAGCACCTGGTCTGGATGGTATACTGCTGAATTTTTCAAATCTTTTTCTGATTTACTTTCTCCTGGTTAGGTAAAAATGTTAAAGATGCTTTATTTATAGGTAAATTACCACAATCCTTTTATGAAGCATCTATTTCTTTAATTCCTAAAAATGATAAAGATCTCACTGAATGTGCATCATACAGACCTCTATCTTTGTTGAATGCGAAATCTAAAATCCTTTCTAAAATATTAGCAATTAGATTGAAGAAGGTATTGCCACAAATTGTCTCTGAGGATCAGACAGGATTTATTAAAAATCATTATTCACATTTTAATGTTTGGAGATTAATGAACATTGTATACACTATTTTATCTAAGACTCCAAAATGTTATCTTGCTCGAAACCGAGAAGGCGTTTGATACACTTGAATGGGAATTTTTTTTACTGTATTTGATAAATCTAATTTTAGCCCAAAATTTATATTTTGGATCCAATTGATATATACTTTTGGCGTCTGTTTCACTAATAATCAGAGATCCCCTTTCTTTAGGCTTTTCCAAGGTACTAGACAAGGCTGTCCTTTGAGCCTCTTACTATCAGCCCTTGGCATCCCTATTTGTGATTCACCCAACTTATTTGGTGTTACTCATGGGAATGGGACGCATAAAGTATCGCAATATGCAGATATATGTCACTATATATTTCTAATCCAGAGAAATCCATTCCTGCAGTAATAACACGACTTCCTCAGTTTAGTAGTTTTTCTGCCTATAAACTGATTCTGAATAAAAGTGTGCTTTATCCATTAAATATGCAATTCTCGATGAGTAGACAGTCATCATTTAGATTGGTTGCTGATTAATTATTTGGGTGTTAAAATTACTAAGAATCGCAACAATTTATTTAAAGTTAATGTTTACCCTTAATTGATCATGTTAAACAATTGTTTACTAAATGGTCCCCATTGTCCTTATCCTTGGATTGGTTACATTAATGCTATTGAGATGATTATTTTACCTGAATTTCTGTATCTATTTTATGCAATATCAATTTTTATCCCTAAATCTTTCTTTTTGATATTATTGATTCTAAAATTTCTTCATATATACGGCAGAATAGAAATTCCTGCTTAACGAAGAAATATTTACAGCAGTCAAAAAAGGAAGGCGGATCCTAGATTTTATTATTGGGCAATTAATATACGATGTTTAACGTTTTGGACACAAGAGATGGTTGAAACTTAGTGTCCAGGATGGATGAACCTCGAGTGTGAGTCTGTACAGGAGTTTTCATTGGCTTCTATTTTAAAGGCTTTGCTCCCCTTTGCACTTACTAAATTGAATAAACAAATGGTAAATCCAATAATTAAACGTAAAATAGAAATATGGTTTCAATTTTGTAAAGTTTTTGGACAATAAATATATACTCTCAAGTTCTATCATATCTTTTTTTTTCTTTCAACCGTTTAAATTGATCAAGCTTTTCTTTTACGGAAAACAAAGGGAAAATTATGTTTTCGTGACTTATTTATGGCTGATTGTTTTATGTCTTTTGAACAGTTTTCTAATAAATATGATTTCCCTAGATCACACTTTTTCTGATATTTACAGATTAGAAACTTTTTGAATGTTATTTTACTTTCTGTTCCGATATCACATCAAATTGAAGTTACGGGGAAAAAAAAGTTCAAATCCATATCAAAAGAGTTTATTATCATTTATTTATGATTTAATTATGAAAATACGCTTAGATACTTCTGATAAAATTAAGAATGGGTCGGAAAGAGAACTTTGGATACATTTACCTGTGCAGAAATGCGAGAAAATTCTTCAATTAGAAAATACCTCTTCAGTGTGTGTCAGACGTGCCTTCATGCAATTTAAGATGGTTCAAAGGGCACATGTGTCCAAGGATAAGTTAGCTCATTTTTACTGCCATTAAATCCTGTCAGCGATCAATGTAATTCCGAGGTAGCTTCATTGAAACGTATGTTCTGCTCTTGTCCTCTTCTAAAAATAATATTGGAAAGATATATTTGATATTATCTCAGTAGTTCTGCGTATTGATTTACAGCCACATCCTATTATTGCAATATTTGGACTATCAGTGATGGATTCTAGTCAACTATTCTCATCAGCTTGTCGTCTAATTGCATTTGTTACATTAATAGCCAGAAGACCCATTTTACTTGAAGGATTCCAATCCCCCAACTACCTTGTAAAGGTTTTCCCAAGCTGTAGCATGTCTAACCTTGGAGAAAAAAAAATACGAGTGGTACAGTGGATCCTTCGGTTAAATTTGAAGAGACTCGGAGAGCATTTATTCAATAATTTCATATGATGTAAGTTGACCCTTTCCGAATCTTGTGTAATAAGGTTTTGTTCATGTATAGAGGAGCGGAGTTAATGACAAATAATAATTTCAGCCATTGTGATTTGACAGCCCAACCTTTGTCTATTTCTTTTTATTTAGATTAGTATTTTTTTCTAGTTTAGTGTGTTTTCCCTGTATAGAATATCTTTTTCATGGTTAGTTGCTGTGAGATTGGGAGGTTAAATTATATTTGTCATTTGGAATTGGTGTTTTTACATGTTAACCGTTATTAATGTAATCCCGACCTCTTTATATCATTACTATTATTGCTATGATTATTAAATTTGAAACTTAATAAAAAGATTGAAAAGGAAAAGAGAATTGCCTGCTACCAGGTGGGCCACTCACAGTTCTTGTCGTCTGCGTCGCTGCGACGCGTAGTTACATGTTTAGGAATGTGCACGTTAGGCTACGGCATACTCTACAGCAGAGGGTGTAGCGTCGGGTACGCGGCTACGTAGAGCTTTCGACGTAGCCTCGACGGAGAAGAATAATTCAGGCTTCAATGTGTGGGAAGGGATTCACTTGGCCATCTCAACTACAGAGACACCAGCGAGTTCACACTCGGGAGAGACTGATCACCTGCGCAGACTTTAGGAGGAGATTTTCACAGCCAAATCAACCAAAAGTGCATCAGTGAGTTCACACTGTGGAGAGGTTGTTCATCTGCTGTGAATGAGGGAAGCGATTCACTCAGTCATCTAACCTTACGTAACTTTCGCTTCAGCTGGCAGTTTAATATACGGGGTGATAGTCCCCCAGCCCGACCAAACTTAAGAAATCTCATTTGGGTGAATGTTGTGTGATGTGTCCCATGTTACAGATCAGTACCCTGAAATTACAAACGATACACAATATGCAATTAAACGATTCAGCTCTATATTTCTTACTTTGACTATAGAGTTAGTAAAGAAAATGAATAAAAAAGGAAAAAGGGCCCGTTCTCTCCATTCACGTCTTCTCATTTCTCCCCAGCAAAAAACCGTGAAAATATCTCTTCCAGACTCACAAGAAAGAATATTTCTGTCATTGCATAGCCCCACACTCGAGAACCCTATTTCCTCCAGTCCTAACATAAACATTGCTGCTACAGAGAAACCATTAGCTCAGCAGCGAAACATTACAGAGAGACCGTTACTTTAGCAGTGAAACCTTACTGCGTGTTACACTTACCACACACTACCGTTTCACACTGGGAGAACGTTTCACTGAGCTGCATGCTGGATATTTGTCCATCACCGTTGCTGAATGCAATGTCGAGAGTGACTGTCGGTGCTGAACTCTGCAATTATTGGTACTGCTCACCACACCCAGTTCTGTACCCTGGTCACTGGGCATGAGAGGGGTTTCTTCTGCCGCATATTCTCCTTTAATGGGACTAGATCTGTGACAAATGAATCATTCCTATATTAAATGCTGTCTCCGGTACTTAGTGAATTTATAACACACCTAGTGTACAGCAGAGAGTGAACTCAGGCCGGCTGGACCCGGCCAGTGATTCTGTTCCACAGCAGATCTTTCAAATCCTCCCCTGTTATTCACCTCTCACTGTCCATGTGAATGAGGTCCAAATAGTCACCACTCTGTGGGTGAAGAGGTTCCCCTTGAATTCTCTGCAGACCGAAGAAGTCGAGCTGACTACAGTTCTGTTTGAGATGTTCTTCGCCCTCAAATCTCTAGTATTCTAAAGCTAAGGTGACAAAACCGTGGCTTATACGAGTAACCAAAGAAAACATAAAAACCAAAGAGAGGCCAAAGAGCAAAAATCACTAGTATGTTGAAGGATTGGGAAGATTTTAAAAGCCAACAGAATGCAACTAAAATAATTAAGAAGGAAAAAATGGAACACTTAAGTGAGCTAGCCGGTAATATTAAAGAGGATACCAAATGTTTCTTCAGGTAATTCTAGTGTAAAAGAAAGGCGGAAATGGATATCGAACCACTGTAAAATGATGATGGAGAGGTATTAATGGACTCGGGGTGCACGGTGATGGCAGATGAACTGAATAAGTATTGTACATCACTCTTATCTCTCGAAGACACCGACAGGAATACGGAAGTTCCAGATGTTAGTGGTCAGAATGTGTGAAGTTACATTGCTCGGGAGAAGGTTCTTGGAAACAGAGATGGGCTGAAGGTAAACAGGTCACCTGTACAATATAGTATACACCCCAGAGATCGGAAAGAGGTGGCTGAAGAGATGTGGAGGCATTAGCAATGATTTTTCGAGGATCGTTAAGGAAATAAAATCCTAAGAAGTTATTTTTTCCTTCACTACTCCCCCTCTCGCAGTTTCACCTATCACCGACCACTTCTTCTACCCTTTTCACCCCCACACTTTTTCCTCTGACGTCTCATCTTTTTTGTTCCCAGTCCTGATGAAGGGTCTCTGCCCGAAACGTCGACTGTTTACTATTTCCCATTTATGCTGCCTGGCCTCCTAGGTTCCTCCAGCATTTTGTGTATGTGTTGCTTGGATTTCCAGCATCCACAGAACTATCCACAGATAGTTTAGAGCAAAGCTGCAGTCTGTAAAAGGTCTTCGATAGGTTTGGAGAACGGACAACGAAGTCGTGGATGAAATGTACGGAAATGTACAGTGTATGCAAATGTACGGTCATGTACAATTGTGGAAGGAATAAGGGCGTAGAGAAAAAAAATAAATGGGAGAAAATTCAAAAATCAGAAGTGCATAAGTACTTGGGAATCCTTGAGCAGGAGTCCTTAAAGGTTTGCTTGCAGATTGATGAAGGATGACAACTGTAATGTTAGCATATAAGAACAAGAATGTGACACTGTGGCTTTAAAACGCATTGGTCAGATTGCTCTTCGTGTATTGTGAACAGTTTACAACCTGCGAAAACAGATGTGCTCGTATTGGAGCGGGTCCAGAGAACGTTCACGGGAATGATTCCAGTAACGAATGAGGAGCGATAGATAGCTATGACCCTGTACTCGCTGGTCTAGAAGACAGAGAGGGGATCTCATTAAAACCTATTAAATATTGACAGGCCTCGACAGCGTGGCACTGAAGAAGATGGACCCTGTACTGTGTGATTCTGGGACCACAGGTCACAACCTCAACGTATCGGGCATCCACTGACAGCAGAGATGAGGAGGATTTTCTTTAATCCGGGAGTGGTAAATCTTTAGAATTCATTGCCACGGACGGAGTAGAGGCCAAGTCATTGAGTGTATTTTAAATGGATGTTGAAAGATTATGGGGAGAAGGCAGGAGAATGGAGTTGAGAGATAATCAATTGGACACGAAGGAATGGCGGAGCAGACTCGATTGGCTGAGCAGCCCCTGTATGATATCTCATGGCTCATGGTCTGAAGAAGAGGCCAGTGAGGTTGCATTAGGGTTCGGATATTGTTAGGGTATCCACGCCTGGATTATTGTATTCAGTTATAGGAAAGAGGACGCTAAGCTAGAATGAGTGCAGAAAAGATTTACGAGAATGCTGCTGATACTTAAGGCACTGAGTTCCGGAGAGAGGTTGGACAGGTTGGGACTTCGCACCTTGAAGTGCAGGAGATTGAGGTGACCTTATGCAGGTGTTCCAAACTATGAGTGTAGAAATGGGGAATGTGCGCAGTTGAGTGAACTCGGCCTTTGCTCCTTGGAGCGACTGAGGAGGAGAGGTGATCTGATAGACGTGTATAAGATGATGAGAGGTATTGATCGTGTGGACAGTCAGAGGCTTTTTCCCAGGGCTGAAATGGTTGCTACAAGAGGACACACGTTTAAGTTGCTGGGGAATAGGTATAAAGGAGATATCAAGGGTAAGTTTTTTACACAGAGAGTGGTGAGTGCGTGGAATGGGCTGCCGGCAACGACGGTGGAGGCGGCTACAATAGGGTCTTTTAAGAAACTACTGGATAGGTACATGGAGCTTAGTGAAATAGAGGGCTATGGGTAAGCCCAGTAATTTCTAATGTCGGGACATGTTCCTCACAACTTGGTGGGCTGAAGGACCTGTATTGTGCTGTACGTTTTCTGTTTACTTTTCTTTTACCCCATTTTTGTGGAATCAACAACCAGAGGGCACCGGTTTAAGGTGAGAAAGGGTTGATTTAATAGTGATCCCGGGGGACAATTATTAATCCACTCTCCCTTCCGGTTCATTGTTTAACTAACACGATGAGTGCACTGTCAGGTTGGAGGAGAAACAACTCATATTACATCCGGGTAGTTTACAACCTGATGGCATGAACATCGATGTCTTTAACAACTACCTCCACTTTTTCTTTTCATCAGCCCACACGCCCGTCTCCTCCATTCTGTCTCCCCACTTCTCTCTTCTCCACTGCGGATGGGCTCCCTCTGGTTCCTCTTTTACTTCCTTTTGTCCCATGGTCCGCTGTCTTATCGTATCAGATTCCTTCTTTTCAGCCCTTAGCATTTTCCACCTACCACCTCACAGCGTCTCACTTCATCTCCCTCCTCCCCCACCCACTCACCTTATCAGGCTTCACCTATCACCTACCAGCTTGGACACTTTCCACTCCCCGCACCGTCTTGTTCCGGCTTCTCCGCACTTCCAGTCCCGATGAAGGGTCTCGGCAGGAAATCTCTGTTTTGCTTTATTCCGTCTATCGAAGCTACCGGACCTCCTGACTTCCTCCAACATTTTGTGTATGTTACTCTGCATCTCCAACATCTGCAGAATCTCATCGGGACAGAGTGCAGAATGCAGAGACGACATCTGGTCTCTCTAATGTCGAGGAGGCCACACCCGCAAAACTGGAAACAGTAGATGACCCCAACAAGCACGATGTTGAAAATTTGCCTCATATGGAAGGACTGTTTAGGACCCTGACTAGTGGTGAGGAGAGTGGTTAGGGGCATCTCTGGCACTTCATCTACTTGCAGTTGGCGTCCAGCCGCGACACCCCTTCTTATCGTGGTGCTTTACCACAATAACAGGATCCCTGATTTGTGGTGTTACGAACGGGTCACTTACCAGCAGATAGAGAGCTCCGTTGAAGTCTGATGGTTGAAGCCTTTGGTTGGAGTCAAGAGAGAGATTTTTAGAAACTTGCCAGCTTTTCATTTTTATGATTTTGATCCTTCGAGAGTTCCGTTGGTGTAGCCGGTCCTTTAGCTAAGCCGTTCTCGGAAGTAAGGTCCCAATCCCAGGCAAGGGAAAGGAGGCACGCGAACCCCCCACCGGCTGTCGCTATAAAAGACCGTCACGGGATTTCTAGCGTTTCTCCTGGTGTGTCTAAAGGGGTTGTTCCCCAGACCCTCTTTTATCCTTACTCACCGGGTCTCAGATGTCAATCAGGTTGGGATGATGCAATCCCTCAGCCAGCCCACTCTGGTCATTCCCTGAGGGCTTCAATGAATAGTACAGTACTCAATACACAATTCCTTCTCCAAGAGACAATGGCCGTTATCCGTTGCTTTGTCTTGCGGAGGCCAGGACACATTCCAAACCGTATATATTCTGGACGTCTCTCTCTCATTTCCTGGGTCCCAGACCCGAATTAATAGCGATCTTGCGATTCTCAAAAATGAGGGGGCCACTTTGTACCCTTCGGCCCCTCAGAGGTGTGGCACATTCGTAACAGTGGACTCCATTGTCACCAGGTGGCGCTCTGTCGTAATGACACTGAGAGACAGAAATGTGAAGCTTCAGCCTGCTGAAATGTTTCTTCAAGATTTAGGGTTTTTAATTCTATTTCCAGCAGACACATGTAAATGAGGTCGAAATAATTATTCCTCCCGTTCCAATGCAACACAGAAACACAACAGTAACAACATATAGCCACGGCTTATATACTGTGCACGGATTGATTGTATGTTCATAAAGTGACGCTCGGCATAGGATGCCTGCATTTAAGATGACAGACAGGAAATGATAAAGCAGAGGTGTTTGGTGTTGTGGAAGGGTGTGTTAGTGGGTAGAGATATTTATCAGCTTTACTGCTTGGGAAAAGTAGCTGTCCCAGAGGCTGGTAGTCCTGGTGAGGACGCTGAGTATCTACCCCCGATGGGAGTGAGACAAATAGTCCATGAGTGGGATGGGTGAAGGTAGATTGTGAAAATTAGATTGGTGCTTGATCTCAAGAGAGAGAATTTGGAAAATACCAATGAGATGCCTTTTAGAACATATTGGAATTGTGCAGCCGGCTGGTGGCGTAGTGGCATCAGTGGCGGGAGGTCCTGAGTTCGAGTCCAGCAGGCACCCTTGCATGCTCTCCATCCGTGCTGGTTTAAGAGCTGGTGATCTCTTAAAAAAATCTCACCCGGCAGAAGGCAAATACAACAATGGGAAGCCATTGATGCAACTAGCCCTGCACATGATTTCCCAATACGTCAGAGGAAATCGCCCGCTAAATTGAAAATACCGGATCTGACCTACCTTCCCTTTGCAATTGTGCCCACTGGGGAAAAGTTAATTCTGGAATGAACCAAATTTGATTGGGGAGCTTTTGGTAAAGGGAGCATGTGGATACAATGATAATAACATAACTGAATTCACCCTTCACTTTGAGAGGGGAAAGGTAAAACAAGATGCATCATTATTAGTGGAGTGAGGGGAACTACAGAGGCACTGGAGAAGAGCTTACCAAAGTTGATTTGAAGGGTACACTGGCAGGGATGATGGCAGAATAGCAATGGCTGGAGTTGCTCCACTTGACACCCTCAGGGTTGAAGTGAAACACATCATATTCCAACTGCAAAGCTCCAACCTGAAGGCATGAATATCAATTTCTCCTTCCAGTAAAAACAAATCACAGCCCATTGCCTTTCCTTCTACTTACTCCCGAGTAACGTAACTTTACACATTCTGACCACTGACATCTGGGACTTCCATACTCCTGCCAGTGTCTTCCAAAGAGTATGATACTTATTCAGTTCATCAGCCATCACCTTTCACCCTCACCCCATTATTCCCTCTCCAGCATCATTCTCCAGTGATTTGATATCCATTTCTGTCTCTCTTTTACATTATATGTACCTGAAATTAAAAATGGTATCCTCTTTAATATTACTGGCAAGCTCACCTAAGTATTCCATCTTTTCCTTCTTAATGATTTTAGTTGCATTCTGTTCATTTTTAAAACTTCCCAATTCACTAACCTGCCTAGTGATTTTTGTTCTGTGCCCTCTTTGGTCTTTATGTTGTCTTTGGTTTCTCTTAGCAGCTACGGTTTTGTCACCTTACCTTTAGAATACTACTTCCTCTTTGTGATGAGTATATCCCGTCACTTCCAGAAATTCCAGCCATTGCTGCTCTGTTTTCATCCCTGCCCGTGATCTTTCCAAATCAATTTTGACCAATTTTTCTCTCAGGCCTCTCTAATTATTTTTTTATTCATATCTGACATTGGTTTCTCCTTCTAATGTCGGGGTGAATTTGATCATATTAAGATCACTTGTCCCAAAGGGTTCCTTGAAATTAAGTGACCTAATTAATTCCGGTTTGTTACATCACCCAATCCTGAATAGCTGATCCCCAAGTGGGCTCAACCACGAGCTGCTCTAAAAAAGCATCTTGTAGGCAATCTAGGAATTCCTCCTCTTGAGACCAACACCATCCTGATTTTCCTAATCACCTGCATGACAATCCCCCATGAGTATTGTACCATTGCCCTTTTGGCACTCATTTTCTATCTCTCATTGTAAATTGTGGACCACATGCTGTTTTGGGGCGACTATACAATTCCATTCAAGGATATTTTTGTACATTTGCTGTTCCTTATTTCTACCCACAGATTTTACACTGCCCAACCCTATGGCCTCCTCTTATCTAAAGATTTTATTTAATATTTTACCAACAGAGCCACACAACCCCACTACTGGCTTGTTATTTCACTAAACATATAAATATCTGGGAAACTGGAGAACCTGCAGATGCAAGAAATCAAGAGAAATTCACACAAAGTGCTGGAGAAGTTCAGCAGGTCAGGCAGCATTTATGGATGGGAATCAACATTTCCGGCCATGACCCTTCTTTGGGACTCGTGATAACAACGTATCTGGAAAATCAACAAGCAAAAACAACAGAATGTAGTGCAATATTGGAAAAACCTTTGACAACATTTATTTCAAGGCTTTAAAAAACTGTGGAACAGAGCTCTATACTCAACAAATACAACAGAGGCAATAAACACTTCCATCAATACCAGCATTGACTTTTTTTAATGAAAATATCTTAGTCCCATTTCAATCAGTAAAATTTACAAAGATAAGTAAGAACAGAAATGACAAGTTTAGAAAAGACCACTTACACTCAAACCCACCTAGATTAACACTTCCTTGGACAGAAGGAGGAAGAGGAATAACGCAGATGAGAAAAAATAAGCACATAAGACCATAAGACAAAGGAGCAGAGTTGGCCATTCGGCCCATCGAGTCTGCTACACAATTTCATCATGAGTGGATCCAATCTGCCCTTCAGTCCCATTCCCCCACCTTTTCACCATAACCTTGGATGCCCTGACTACTCAGATACCTATCAATCTCTGCATTAAACACATTCAATGACTTGGCCTCCACTGCTGCCCGTGGCAACAAATTCCACAGATCCATCACCCTCTGACAAAAAAAATTCTCTGATTCTCTGTTCTGAATGGGTGCCCTGCAAACCACAAGTCATGCCCTCTTGTACTAGACTCCCCCAGTCACTCTTGAAATTGCATTCAGCAATGGGGATGCATTCAGCCTGCAGCTTATTGAAACTTTCTCCTCAATGAGAACCCGGTCGTGTGTTACATGGTTCGATTATTGAGTGAATCCCTTCCCATATTCACAACAGGTGAATGGCCCCTCCCCAGTGCAACATAATGATGCAGCCTTGTGGAGACGGATGAGAGAATCTCTCCCCAAATTCTGAGCAGACGATCGGCCCCTAACTCGCTGGAGTTTTAATAGATGAGATGATCATGTGAATCCCTTCCCACATTCACAGGTCGACGGCCTCTCCCCAGTGGAACTCACTGGTGTGCCAGCAGATCAGATGACTGAGTGAATCCCTTCTCACAATCTGAGCGGGTGAAATCCCTGTCTGCAGTGTGAACTGACTGGTGTGTCACTAGTTGAGATGATTTGGTGAATCCCTTCCCACAGTCTGAGCAGGTGAACGGCCACTCCCCAGTGTGAACTCGCTGGTGTGTCTGGAGGTTGGATGACTGAGTGAATGTCTTTCCACGGACTGAGCAGGTGAACGGCTTCTCCCCAGTGTGAACTGACTGGTGTCTCCGTAGGTGAGATGCCTGAGGGAATCCCTTCCCACAGACTGAGCAGGTGAAAGGCTTCTCCCCCGTGTGAACTCGCTGGTGACTCTGTAGGTTGAATGATCGAGTGAATCCTTTCCCACAGTCTGGGCAGGTGAACAGCTTCTCCCCAGTGTGAACTGACTGGTGTCTCTGTAGGTTAGATGACTGAGTGAATCTCTTCCCACAGACTGAACAGATGAAATCCCTCACTGCAGTGTGAACTGACTGGTGAGTCACCAGGTGAGATGATGTGGTGAATCGCTTCCCACAGTCTGAGCAGGTGAATGGCCGGTCCCCAGTGTGAACTAACTGGTGTGCTTGTAGGCTACCTAACTGTGTGAATCCCTTTCCACAGTCTGAGCAAGTGAACGGCTTCTCCCCAGTGTGAACTCGCTGGTGTGTCTGTAGGTTGGATGACTGAGTGAATGTCTTTCCACAGAATGAGCAGGTGAATGACTTCTCCCCAGTGTGAACTGACTGGTGTCTCTGTAGGTGAGATGCCTGAGTGAATCCCTTCCCACAGTCTGAGCAGGTGAACAGCTTCTCTCCATTGTGAACTTGCTGATGTCTCTGTAGGTTAGATGACCGAGTGAATGTCTTCCCACAGACTGAGCAGGTAAAATCTCTCACTGCAGTGTGAACTGACTGGTGAATCAGTAGGTGAGATGATGTGGTGAATCCCTTCCCACAGACTGAGCAGGTGAATGGTCTCTCCCCAGTGTGAACTCTCTGATGTATCTTCAGTTCAGATGACTGAGTGAATCCCTTCCCACAGTCCGAACAGGTAAACGGCCGCTCCCCTGTGAGAACTCGCTTGTGAGCCATTAGGACAGATGACCGAGTGAATCCTTCCCCCAGAAATTCAACAGATGACCAGCCTCTGCCCAGTGTGAACTGACTGGAGTGTCCACAGGTGGGAAGACTGACTGAATCCCTTCTCACACACAGCACAGGTGAATGGCTTTGCCAGTGTAAACTTGCTGACATACATTCAGTTGAAATGACCAACTGAATCCATTCCCACTGTCTGAGCAGATGAATGGTTTTCCCCCTGATTAGAATGATGGACATGCCAAGTCAGATGACTGAGTGAATCCCTCCCCACAGTCTGAGCAGAAAGGATGATCGAGTGAATCCCTTGCTCCATTTCTTAAATATCTGGACAGAGACAGCAAAACTGTATTCGAGATTTCAGTAGACAAATTTCTTGTCATTTGTAACCTGTAAAAAGATTTTAAAAATCCATCAGTGGGTGGAGAATAACATTTCTGATGCGATCACTTGAGTTGTCAAGGTGTGATCTGACATCACACTGTTACAGTGAGGTTCAATCCAAGATGGATGGAGAAATCATCTCCTGACTGGGCAGAGTGCTGGTATCTGGAATGAGCATTGAATGCTCTGATGTTCTTCCTGTCTCTATAAGAATGGGGCATTTTTGCCATCTCCAATCTGAGACCTGGCTCAGTTTGACTCTCTCCATTGGCATTATTCCCTGTTCCCACTGAGCTGCATGGGTGCCTGGCCCCACAGTAACTGAAACACTCTCACACAAATAGCCGGCAGTGCATTCCACACACCCACCACTCTCTGTGTAAAAAACTTACCTCTGACATCCCCTCGGTATCTATTTCCAAAAAAACTAATGTCCACTCGTGTTAGCCATTTCAGACCTGGGGAAAAAAAACTCTGGCTATCCACACGATCAATGCCCCTCATCATCTAATACACCTAGAAATGGCTCGAAACATAAACAAGGAAAGTGTACACTGGTTTGAGGATTTCTTAGAAGTACACAACATTATGAGGGTATAGATAGGATAAATGCAAGCAGCTCTTTCCACTGAGGTTGTGTGGGATGACAACCAGAGGTCATGGGTAAGTGGGGAAGGTGAAAATTTAATGCGAACATGTGGAAAAGCTCTTCACTGGTCATGACAGTGTGGAATGAGATGAATATAAGTAGTGACAATCAGCTCAGTTTCACCATTTAAAGGAAGTTTGGATGGGACCCTGGTTGGTAGGAGTAAGGAGGGTGATGGTCCCGGTGCAGGTATTTGCATTAGACTGCTTAAATGTTTTTTGGCATTGTCTAGATGGGCAAAATATCCTGGTTCTGGACTGAACTTCTCCATGATTCTGTGATAGAGATGCTGGCCAAACTTGTTTGGAAGGGAAAAGGTACGTGTGACAACGGAGCAGCAATGGCTGGAGATTCTGGAGCAATTCGGGAGCTGAGTGATCGATACATCCCAAAGAAGTGGAAGCATTGGAAAGGCAGGAGGACATATCCGTGACTGAAATGAGAAGCCAAAGCCAACATAAAACAAAGAGTGGGCAAACAAAAGAGCAAAGACTATTGGGGAGCTTTTAGAAACCAACAGCAGAAAACTTTAAAAAAAAAGCCACATGAGCTCAGGGTGTGGGATCCTGATATTGTCGTCATTAATGGGTCTTGGTAGCACCCAACAGTCTGAGGCATTTGGAGGAACAAAATATCCGGGGCCTCAATATCTCTTGAAAAGCAAGGTTCCCTGCACCTGTAACTTTTCAACTTTTATTTTGACAGGCACATACAAACACTGCACCCTCAAAATTTTACTTCTCAAGGCCTCCCACTTACAAGAACTGTGTTGCCAGGAACGAGCTCATATCTTCCAAAAGCTGGGTGTGTACTCTAATCATGGCGCCGACTCACATCAACGATCAGCGGAGAACTTCCCATCTTCGAACCCTGCCGCCGTCTCCACTGATCTTCCTCCCTCCCCAACTCCCCCGAAAAGACCCCGAAACGCAGCAGTGTCCCTCACAAATCGCTCTCCGCCCAGCTATGTCTGAAACCTTCTCCTATTCTACCACCCTGAATGGTTAACATATTAGTTTGTCATCACCGTCCCCTTATCCTTAACTAAAACTTAAACACGACCAACAGAGCTCGCCGCTTCCACAGATAGCTACAAAATGAAATCTCCTACAGCGCTCGCAGTGGAAATCTTAACTACGGCAATACCTATATCTAGAAAATCTTTGATATTGTTGCTAGCTTACCATCCGATTTCATATTTCCTCTTATGTCTCTTTAGTTACCTTCTGGTGATACTTTTCTTGAAGTTTTACAATCCCCTAAGTTCCCACCAATTTTCGTTCTGTTATATGACCTCTCATTTGATTTAATGTTGCCTTTGACTGACTTGTCAGCCGTGGATCCGTCATCAATTCTGCTTCTTAGTCGGGATGTGTGGCGTTTGGGAATTGCTCCCAGAAACTCCAGCCGTTGCTGCTTAGCTCTGACTCCTGCAAACTTCCCCTTCAATCAGCATTGTCCTGCTCCTCTCTCATACCCGTGTGATTCCCTTTACTCCACTGTAATACTGAAAGATCTGATTTTCCCTTCTCCCTCTCAAATTGCAGGGTGCATTCTATGGTATTATTTTTTAAATTCATTTACCGAATGTGGGCGTAGCGAGCTAAGCCGGAATTCATTGCCAATCCCTAGTATTTTGATGACTGTCTCCGAAAAGTTCCTCCACCGTAAGCGCCTGAATCAAATCCGGTTCAGAACCCACACCCTATCCAGATTAACTGAGCCCCTGTGGGTCAACCACCAGCTGCTCTGAAATGCCATTTCGCAGATATTCTACAAGATTTCTCTCTTCAGATCCAACACCAAACTGATTGCCGCAAACTACCTACCTTTTGAAACCCCCTATGACTCCACAAACATTGTCCTTTTGAGATATTTCTGTTCCCCAATTGTAATGTGTAGACCATATCTTTGCGACTGTTCTGAGTTCTGTGTGTAACTCCCATCAAGGTCCTTTAACCCTCGCAGTTTCACAGTTCTACCCACAACGATTCTACACCATCCGAAGCTGTAACACCTCTTCACCGCGGTTTTGTTCTACTATTATTATGTATCTTTACCAGTAGATCCACCGCATCCACTCCGCCTACCTTCCTGTGCTTTCGATACAATCTGTATCCTTGGACGTTAAGCTCCCGCTAGAATATTCTTCCCACCACGATTCAGTGATACCCGCAATGTCACTCCTGCGAATTGTATAACTGTGCCAGAATTTTATTCTCCTTATTCCACACACCGTCTGCGTACCTCAGTCCTGTATTCATCAATCTTTTTGATTTTGTCCCGTTCCTCCATTGCATTTAATTCCGTTGACTGCAAATTTGCCCTGTCATTGGCATCGTCTTTCTGACAGGATCACAGCGCTGGGCGTCTGTTTTAAAACCAACTACTCCGTCCTCAGCTCGATCTTCCCGGTTCCATGCCCTAGGACAAATTAGTTTAAACCCTCCCGAACTGCTGCCTATTTTGGTTCAGGTGTAAATTGCCCTTTCTGTGCAGGTCGTACTTTCCGGAGATAATATCCCAACGATCAGGGGACATGGAGAGAATGAGAGAGAGAGAGAGAGAGAGAGAGAGAGAGAGAGAGAGAGAGAGAGAGAGAGAGAGAGAGAGAGAGAGAGAGAGAGAGAGAGAGAGAGAGAGAGAGAGAGAGAGAGAGAGAGAGAGATAAACAAGACAGAGAACGAGAGCGATCGGCTGCAGATGGGGAATAGGGAGAGTGCATGGGGTGGAGGGGGGAAGGGTTTTGAGAAAGACCGGTGTAGAGAGGGGGAGAGGAGGGGAGAGGAGGGGAGAGGAGGAGAGTGATGGAAGATCGAGGAGAATTCGGCTGTTGGAGTGCAGTGGAGAGAGTTGTTGATGGGGGATGTTCTGGGGAGGGAGGAGCTGTGGGCTGGAAGACTGTTGGGGCAGATAGGTAAAGAGGAGAGACGGTGCTGCGATTCATCGTTCTCCTCCGCCGGTGGCGTTTCAAGTCTGAGTTGAGAGCAGAGACGGGTTAACCCCGCGGAGCAGCGAGCTGAACCGGACCCTCCGTAAACCCGGACATCTACCATCGCGCTCGCCATTTGGACCATCCAACTCTCGGGCCTTTGCAAGCTCTCCAGCCTGTCCATTTTTGCCTGTCTATCCAGACCCACGATTCGGCCTGTCAACTGTCTTTCTAAATGTGCCCCGGCTCTTGACTGGAACGGTTGTTTTCTCGCTGTCGCCTCTAGACCGGTCCCCGCCTCCTCCTCTCCATTTCGGCTCTGTTCGCCTCGGTTCGGCTGCATCGAAGCGCGTAACACCTCCATGTTCTCCCCGGCTACGGCCAAACATCGCCTTATTCCCTGCTCTCGGGTCGGGGCCCGGCTGCGTAGATTTGGCCCACAACCATCTTGCACCCTCGATACTTCAGTTCACAACGTAACCATGTCGGATCGTACAGGCGATTCAAAAACTCAACTCAGTTCGTGGGATCTCTCAGACATTTGCCCTGTTGCTGTTCCTGCCCGGATTAAATGAAGCGGACAGTGGAGAAGAACTTCGATGCGAAACTGTCCTGCTTCACTGCGGTAAATCTTCCTCAGTGGGAAGTGATTGGCTCCAGGTAGCCTGATCAAGGTAACGTCTGAGCAAGGGAGCGTCACAAATTTGTGAGAGGTGCGGGCGAGGGAGGAACTGAAGGAGTCGGGGAAAGCTGCAGGTGAAGGACGCGGTGATGGATCGCCGGAGGTGCGTAGTCGAGTGAGGAGTGAGGAGGAATGTGTGGGGTGCTGGAGAAGGAGCGATGGGCAGAGAGGGAGTCATAAATTCGGGAAGAGACTGGGAGACGAAGTTCCATTGGTGTATTGAGGAGGAAGTGGGTAACGGAGGCGAGATAGGCTGTAGGGGGAGGGAGGGTGACGTTGACGGAGAGGACTGTACGTAACTAAATGAGTGATGAACGCGCTAATGTGTTCAGAGACGGGAGCGGGGACGGCGGGGATTTGTGGTATCGGTGATGGAGCGGTTGCTGGAGATGGTGTGGAGCACCCATGGAGCTTGGCTGGGTAGGGAAGTGAGTAGCTTAAGTGAGCAGCAGGTGGAGGGTCGCGGAGGCGCGGAACTCTTTCCTGGAGAGAGGAATTCTGAGTCGGAGTGAGTCCTTGGGAAGGGAGGGGTAAAGCAGATAGAGTTTGTTGTAGAGGTGGACAGGGAATGTACGAAGGGATCGGTCAACCTCTGACCGACTCTCCTCCACAGTTTGATACCGGACAGACCCTAAACTAACCCACATTAGCGATCACACCTACAATTCCATGGATCTCCCACCAACAGAACCATCAACGCCCCAGCACCATCGCCCCGTGCTCGAACACCACACCAACCGCTAATCGGCTGTAACACGGGGTTGGGGGATGGAGACCCGACGGGCTATTGATTAAACACCTTACTCACCCGGGTGGTTCAATATCACCGTGATGTGTATTTACTGGATCTTCCTATGCATCAGCAAATGTCCAATTCCCAACCGACTCCCCATCGGAGGTTTGAGGGAAGGGTTTGAACGCAGTGTCCAGTCTGGCCACCCACTCCCCTCTCCCTCATTACCTCATGTGGAGGGTGTAGTTTACTGTTGAGCGGATTAGTGCCGTTCATCTGCAGAGTCCTCTCTGCTGTCCCGGGACCTGATCTCTTTTTCCTCTGATCCGATCTCCTCCAAAGATCTCAGCCTCTCTTCCTCTCTCTGTCCTCGCTCCCTATCTATTACTCTGTTTCTCCCAGCCTCCCTCTTTCTCTCATCGTGTGGTGTCTCCCTTTTCGTTGACGAAGGAAGATGTTTCCGTGTTTCTGCGTTTCGTGCGGGACACAATGGCGTTTATGGAGTTTTGTGATCCCTCACTAATGGTTTCTAAGTTAAGTGCTTTACGCCCAGCTCTTTCGATTTCGGTTTGCGAGGGGACTGGGGTTTGGAGTCCATATTTTTGCTCTGTTTTGCGCGGTACAGGGAGTTTGGGGTTTGGCGATCGGGATGCCGTTTCTTTCTGTGCGGTGTGGGGTTGATCTTTCTCTCCGAATGTCTTTTCTATTCTCTCATCTTCTCGTTCCTATCTCATTAGGTGCACGGATGAGAAGGGGTGTGGCAGGCTACTGTCCCGGTGAACGCTGAGAGGACGAGGATAGAAAGCAGATCGGCACAGATTGGAAGGGTCTAGCGGTCTGTTAGTGTTAGTGTAGTGTAGATAACTCTACATCCTCCCCCTAAGAATCCTGTCCAGTAACTTACCTACCCCGGACGTGAGGTTGGTCTATGTTTTTCTAAAGTATCCACCCCGGTGCTTAATTTACAATAACATTTATAATTGGTTTTCTGGAATCTTGTTTGTGGGCACGGAGAACCCAAATACATTGGTCAAATCCGCAGTATAACCATCTCCTCCCTCTCAATAATGTGCAGTAAATCCCGCCAGGTGCTGGAAACATATCCCGCTTAATGCTCTTTAAGAGACCCAATACAA
Organism: Hypanus sabinus; assembly: GCF_030144855.1. NCBI lineage: Eukaryota > Metazoa > Chordata > Chondrichthyes > Myliobatiformes > Dasyatidae > Hypanus > Hypanus sabinus. Next base: position 26,055 of record NW_026779964.1, on the reverse strand, counting down.
CCTCCTTAGCGGCCGTTTTTGCATCTCCTCATGGTTTTGTATGCTAGCAGGACTGGATAGTGAAGGTTTGGTCACACACACCGACGGCGGGGGGGGGGGGGGGGGGGTGGAGTCCTTCAGCGCATGTGCAAAGCGACGGGGGTCTATTCGAGCCAATTCCTGCCCCAAGGAAGATGGGTCAAACGCAGGCACTTGTTTTCTCAATATTTATTTATTTATTTATGATTAAGTGTCATTTTGTTTATTTCCCCGAGAACGATGCGGGGGGGGGGGAGGTGGTGGGGGTGGGGGTGCGATGAATAGTAAAACACAGTAAAGTTAAGCCTGACAGATAATGTTTTCAGGAGATAGGAGATGTGCGTTGCGAGTCTTTTTACCACACTCATAGTGGTGAGTGCCTGGAATGAATTTCAGGGGCGATGGTGGAGGCAGAGGTGATGGACGACATTAGAACCCACAGGAATATAAAGATAATGCAGGGATGTGGGCCTTGTGTGGTCAGACGGGATTGGTTCAGCTCGGCATGAAATTACCAGTTTAATTGGTTCAGAACACACATTGATCCAAAAGGTCTGTTCCCGTTCCGTCCCTTTCTGGTTTGGTGAGACCACAGCTGGAGAACCGAGTGAATCTCTGGTCGCCCACATCAGAAAAGACTTAAGAATTCACAACGGGAAGACTCGAGTCAGGAGGAGACTGGATAGTGACTGTGCCCTGGTCCCTAATATGAGCGTGGTGTAACAATGATTGTCCCCTCCGTCGCAACAAGTCCCACTCTCATGAGACATTTGTGGGGCAATGTAAACTGAGGGAAATGACACGAGCTGTTCGTAAGAGGAAATGCTGGACATCATTCACAAACTCCATCATAGAATTGTTGTGTTCACTTTACGAGGCGGTGCCTGCCCTAATGAAGAAAGTGTAGAACGATTGGTTTTGGTTTGTTTTGAATCACAGTAAAGATCTCCGACTTTTGTTATAAACTGAAAAGTCACGGACCTGTGCTGATCGCAAAGTCCTACGAGCCTACGTTGATTGCGCACTCGTTCCAGAATTCAGTCCCAGCACCACAACCACGCGGTGCACTGTATCTTGACTTCAAAACTACGAACATGCATGTAAATTGTGCACCTTCCCCACCTCCAGACCCGCATTGACGGTGGGAGGAATTACAATCAAGACAGATCGCTCATGAATGAGAATAAAGACCCGGGCTGGAGAAACTCTATAACACAGCCCCCAGCCCACTTCCTGGATTCAGACTCGTAAACCGTTTCTGTTCACTTTCCACTTTGACCCCATTGCGTTCTCTCTTATTCACACACACACACACACACACACACACACACACACACACACATACACACACACACACACACACACACACACACACACACACACACACACACACATACACACACACACACACACACACACACACACACACACACACACACACACACACACACACACATACACACACACACACACACACACACACACACTCACACACAATCTCACTCGTTTTCCCAATCACACCAAGCACACGAGAGCACCGCTTTGGCTTCCTCACCTCGCTCGGCCACTGTCTAACGGCTCCACATACCAACCACATCGCTCTCTCCCTCGATCACGATGCACGCTCCTTCATACTCTTCTGGTCTACACCCCTGTTGCTCCTAATGTCCAGGAGCTGCCGGTCCATGGGACACTCCTCCATAAGAGATCAGGCGGCGAATGAGAGGATCTGGAGCCCGGACTGTTATTCTACCGCCTCCAGACTCCGCTCAGTGCGCGGCTTGATTAATGAACTGAATCACCGAGGTGAACGGATATTTCACCGCGCTGATCACCTGCTCCCTGAATTTCGACTGAGTGACCGCGTAAATAAATGTGTTCGTGCAGCAGCTGAAATTCTTCAGCATGGCTCCGACGTTATGAAAGATCCATTCAGAATCATTGAAATTGAATCCTATTCCTTTGATCTCATAATAAAGGAAATTTACAACGTTCGTCATCCACAGGAGGATGAAGCTGCCGGAGAGGGTGAAGAGTAAAACCACAGACCTCCTCCGGCTCTCCATCTCCGGGTCCCTGCTCTTCTCCCCCTTGCTGTGACCCCTCAGCCCCTTACGGACCCGATTAGCCACAACAATGTGCCTGACCGTCAGAGCGTTGAGCAGCAGAATCACAGCGAAAGGGATGAGCGGATTTAAAACTATATCGAGCCAATCGTAAACTACCCAGCCGATGTCGGTGAAAGTATTGTCCTTGAGTCTACAGAACCACGGGACATTGTTGATTATCTCTCCGGGTTCCCAGAGGAAGTAGCGGGGAATGCTTCTCAGAAAGGACAGCACGCCGGTTGTTGTGAGAACCACAGCCGCAGTTTTCCTGGTGCTGTAGCGCCTCATTTCCTAGCGTATCCGAACCGACTCACAATTAGATAGCCTACGGGGGTTTGCGAGCACAGAGCTTTGGAGCCTCTTCGCCATGGGGGGCCGGTTGACAGAGGCTTAAAAGTGAGGCTGAAGTTTTCGAATAAAGTTTTTCCTTCGACTGCAGTTACCGACTCCGTGTCGTAATTTTAGCGCTGCTTGTAGCACACCGCTACAATTGGTGACCCCGACGGTCCAAACGATTTTTGGACCAGAAATGACCGACGCCGCCTCTGTTCATGCGGTTTCGTTGAAACTGCCGGGTTTCTGGACACAGCGCCCGGACCTATGGTTCCAGCAAGCCGAAGCCCAATTCCACGTTCGCCGGATCACCTCAGAAGACACCCGCTACTACTACGTGGTGGGCTCCCTCGACCAGGACACAGCTGCCCAGGTCGCGGAGTTCGTACAGTCGCCCCCGGCAGACGGCAAGTACACGGAATTCAAAGCCCTGCTCCTCAGGACTTTCGGACTCTCACGGCGCGAGCGGGCTGCCCGTTTACTGCACCTGGATGGCTTGGGCGACAGGCCTCCATCGGCTTTAATGAATGAGATGTTGTCTCTGGCCGAGGGACACACCGGCCTCATGTTTGAGCAGGCATTCCTGGAGCAGCTGCCCGAGGACATACGCCTGCTGCTGTCCGACGCGGATTTCAGTGACCCCCGGAAGGTGGCAGCCCGGGCGGACTTGCTGTGGAACGCCAAAAAGGTGAGCGGGGCGTCCATCGCACAGATCTCCCAGCCACGCTCCCGGCAGCAAACCAGTCCAGGCCCGGCCGCAGAGCCCACTAACCCCCGGCCCAATGACCACTGGTGCTTCTACCACCAGCGGTGGGGCGCAGAAGCCCGCCGTTGCCGCCCGCCCTGCAAGTTCCCGGGAAACGCCAGGGCCAGCCGCCGCTGATGGCTACGGCGGCTGGCCATCGGGATAGCCTCCTGTATGTGTGGGATAGAAGGTCGGGACGCCGGTTTTTGGTCGATACTGGGGCTGAGATCAGCGTTTTACCTCCGACGAGTTACGACACCCGCAGCAGGGCACCGGGTCCCCCCCTGAGGGCCGTGAATGGCAGCACAGTAAGGACCTATGGCACCCGTCAGGTGCAGCTACTGTTCGGCCCCAGCCAGTTCACGTGGGACTTCACACTGGCCGCCGTAGCCCAACCGCTTCTGGGTGCGGATTTTTTGCGAGCTCACAGCCTGCTGGTTGACCTGCCCAGGAAGAGACTGGTACACGCCGAGACCTTTCAGACGTTCTCCCTGGGCGCGGCCCAGTTGCCAGCCCCTCACCTCGGCTCCATCACGCTGTCCGACAACGATTTCACCAGGGTCCTGGCGGAGTTCCCATCGGTTCTGGCACCGCAGTTCACAGCAGCCATGCCCAGGCACGGCGTACAGCACCACATCCCGACACAGGGACCACCACTCCATGCCCGTGCTCGGCGGCTTCCCCCGGACAAGCTCCGACTGGCGAAGGAGGAGTTCCAGAGAATGGAGGAATTGGGGATCATCCGGCGGTCCGACAGCCCCTGGGCTTCCCCCCTGCACATGGTGCCCAAAGCAACGGGGGGCTGGAGACCGTGCGGCGACTACCGCAGGCTGAACGAGGCTACCACACCGGACTGCTACCCTGTGCTGCACATTCAGGACTTTGCGGCAAACCTGCACGGCGCCCGGATCTTCTCCAAGGTCGACCTTGTCCGAGGGTACCATCAAATCCCGATGCATCCTGACGACGTCCCCAAAACGGCTCTCATCACCCCGTTTGGCCTCTTCGAGTTCCTCCGCATGCCGTTCGGCCTGAAGAATGCCGCACAGACGTTCCAGCGGTTAATGGACGCGGTGGGACGGGACCTGGACTTCGCGTTCATCTATTTGGATGACATCCTCATAGCCAGCGGCAGTCGTCAGGAGCATCTGTCCCACCTCCGTCAACTCTGCGCCCGACTGAGTGAGTACGGTCTTACAATCAACCCTGCCAAATGCCAGTTCGGACTTGATACCATTGACTTCCTGGGCCACAGGATTACTAAAGACGGGGCAACCCCTCTGCCCGCTAAGGTAGATGCGGTCCGCCACTTCCCCCGACCCACCACGATCAAAGGCCTTCAGGAATTCGTAGGTATGGTCAATTTCTACCGCCGCTTCCTCCCTTCAGCTGCCCGGATCATGCGCCCCCTGTTCGCCCTGATGTCGGGTCCGAGCAAGAACATTACCTGGGACGAGGAGTCCGCCGCCGCTTTCGTTCAAACGAAGGAAGCTTTGGCTGACGCCGCAATGCTAGTACATCCCAGAATGGACACCCCTACCGCCCTCACAGTGGACGCATCAAACACGGCAGTCGGTGGGGTGCTGGAGCAGCTCATCGCAGGTCGCTGGCAACCCCTGGCGTTTTTCAGCAAACACCTGCGGCCACCCGAGCTCAAGTACAATGCTTTTGACCGGGAACTGTTGGCGCTCTACCTGGCAATCCGGCATTTCAGGTACTTCCTAGGTCGGCCCTTCACCGCGTTCACGGACCACAAACCGCTTACCTTTGCGTTTACGAAAGCATCCGACCCCTGGTCATCCCGCCAGCAACGCCACCTGTCCTACATCTCTGAATACACAACGGATGTCCGGCACGTCTCGGGTAAGGACAATGTCGTGGCGGATGCGCTCTCTCGCCCTACCGTTCATGCCCTTTCCCAAGGGCTAGACTTTGAGGCACTGGCAGAGGCACAGCAGGTAGATGAGGAGATTCCGAGTTACAGGACTGCAGTCTCTGGTTTGCAGCTCCAGGACTTCCCCGTGGGCCCAGGTGAGAGGACCCTACTCTGTGACGTCGCCACCGGCCAGCCCCGTCCGGTCGTCGCCGCAGCCTGGCGGCGACGTGTTTTCGACTCCATTCATAACTTGGCGCATCCCTCCATCCGGACAACTGTCCGGCTGGTTTCCAGCAGGTTCGTTTGGCACGGTCTCCGCAAACAGGTCAGTGAATGGGCCAGAACGTGCATGCACTGCCAGACGGCCAAGGTTCAGCGGCACACCAAAGCCCCACCGCAGCAGTTCCATCCCGCCCACCGGCGTTTCGACCACATTCATGTGGATATCGTGGGCCCCCTGCCAGTGTCGAGCGGAGCGCGTTACCTCCTGACTATCGTGGACCGGTTCACGAGATGGCCAGAGGCGGTCCCGCTCACCGACACCACCTCCGAATCTTGCGCCCGAGCCCTGCTCGCCACCTGGATATCCCGCTTTGGTGTACCAGCCCACATGACCTCCGACAGAGGCGCCCAGTTCACCTCCAGCCTGTGGTCAGCTATGGCCAGCCTTTTGGGGACTCAGCTGCACCACACCACTGCCTACCACCCACAGTAGAACGGGCTAGTGGAGCGTTTCCACCGTCACCTGAAGTCGGCCCTCATGGCCCGCCTGCGGGGAGCCAACTGGGCGGACGAGCTTCCCTGGGTCTTTCTCGGCATCCGCACAGCGCCCAAGGACGACCTGCACGCCTCGTCGGCCGAGTTGGTATACGGCGCGCCCCTGGCCGTCCCCGGGGAGTTCCTACCAGCCCCGAGGGGGCAAGAGGAAGAACCCGCTGCAGTCCTGGGCAGACTTCGCGAGAAGCTCGGTAACCTGGCCCCCATACCCACTTCACAGCATGGGCGGCACCCGACCTGCGTACCCAAAGACCTACGGAACTGTAAGTTTGTGTTTGTACGAAGGGGCGGGCATCGGCCACCGCTGCAGCGGCCATACGAGGGGCCGTTTACGGTGCTCCGGAACAACGGGTCCACGTTCGTGCTGGACGTTGGGGGGAAGGAGGAGGTTTTCACGGTGGACCGCCTCAAGCCGGCCCATGTGGACCTGGCGCAACCGGCCGAGTTTCCGGCGCCTCGGCGCAGAGGCCGACCTCCCAAGCAGGTTCTGGCCCAGGCTGTGGACATTGGGGGGTGTATCGCCGGTTTTGGGGGGGGGGGGGTTATGTAGCGCCTCATTTCCTAGCGTATCCGAACCGACTCACAATTAGATAGCCTACGGGGGTTTGCGAGCACAGAGCTTTGGAGCCTCTTCGCCATGGGGGGCCGGTTGACAGAGGCTTAAAAGTGAGGCTGAAGTTTTCGAATAAAGTTTTTCCTTCGACTGCAGTTACCGACTCCGTGTCGTAATTTTAGCGCTGCTTGTAGCACACCGCTACAGTGCAATATTTTGTTTTCAGCTTCTGACAGCAGATGGCGACAAACCGATCAACAGTGAATGCGACGGTGAACCAGACAGAACAGTATGTGGCTGTGAATCTCAGTACCTCCATAACTCTGCACACAGGGGTAATCGTCAGAAAATTCCACGGGAAGTAATAATCTAAGACTTGACGCACAAGGACCTCTATGACTACCGTCAGCAGATCCCCCGCTGCCATGGCCACCAGGTAGCGAGTGGTGCAGGTAGAGAGGCCGCATTTACCCCGGGACAGGATTAAAATCGCCGCTAAATTCACTGCAGGGAGAGATAAGAGAACAGACACCGGGCATTATTAAACTCATTCTCCGGGAATGGACAGTTTAGGGTTTCATCCAGAGGTCCGGGGACTAGATGCGGTGAACGGCTGCTCATCCATCACCAAACATGGGTCACACTGTCACTGACCTTCAGTGTGGAAATAAGGCGAATTGTAGGCAATTGTCGGGGTTAAACACGAGCTGCACCAACAGCAACGATCGGTACTTAACGCGATTCTAGTCGCTGGTGGGGCCGGTTTCACTGATTTCCAGGGACTGTCCGGACCTCTGGAAACTCAGCACATGACGGGACTGAAACAGTATCCACAGGGCGAAAGCACACACAAATTGCTGGTGGAACTGAGCAGTTTTCGCGATATTGAACAGACACTCGAGGTATCTGTCCGAGACCTTTTTTCAGGTCCGAAGGGTGCACCGAGCGAGGTCGGGCCTCTGTGGCAAATCCGGCACAACATAGTTACCAGATGCCGAGTGGCTCCGTTAATGGTTTAGTTCGACAGCGCAGCTCGTTTTGAAAGCCGTCAGTAGTTCCGAGGACTAGTTTCAGGAGATCAGGCCAAATTATTGACAAACAGAAAATAGAATGTGACAGGTTCCGCAGGGAGAAGTGAAACACAGGAGCAAGGGTTCAATCTGATCAGAAACACAATGACTGAAATTCAGTCTCTGGAAGGGTCTCTTCACGTCACACCGTCCCGGAGTGCTGCCCGTCCCCAAGACTGGGACAACTCCGGATAAGGTGCCACTGAAAGTCGCCCAGTCTCTCATTCCTGAAGAGCTGCGTGTCTTCACCATTGAGACAACATGGAGAAGGTGCCATTAAATCTTCCTAGTGACACCTCCCGGAGGATTCCGGGCCCCAACACTGGGAAAGCATGGGCAAGTGCTATTGAAAATTCCCAGTCTTACCTTCCCGGAGGATAACCGGCTCCCAAAACTGGAACAACTCTGGAGAGGATGTCATTAAAGGACCAAGTATACACTCCGGTCAATAACTCATTAACAGTCAACACCACAATGTATAACATTCCTAGTCTCACATTCCCGGAGAGCTGCCTGTCCCCAGCATTGGTACCACTCTGAACAAAATTCCATCAAATGCAAGAACAACGTTCGAGTCGATCCCGTGAGTTGGAGGAGAGACAGGTGCTTAGTTCAGTTTGTTATTAAATCAGAATATTGAAAAGTCAGGATCGATATCACTGACGGATATTACTGCCTCGAGCATCAAGCGGGAAGCTTGTAAAATGACCCCAAACATGCTCACACCCGTTTACAGAGAGAAGCGCCAAACACGAATATCTGTTCTCACTCACCAGGAACTCCAATGGCGACAATGAGCACGTGCAGTATTTTATACACCAGTCGGAACCTATCCAACAATGCAGGCATTCTCTCTAGCCTGTCCCAATGTGCTACAGAATATCTCCCGGACTGAAATGTCGAGGCTGCACATACCTGAGGTTTAAATGCTATTTCGCGACTCCACGGGGAGAGATTTCAACAGATTTAAAAATAAACGTTTAAAAAATATTTACTATCTGATTACGTCAGCCAAGTGCAGTCCCTGGTTGCAACACTGTGATTACCTCAGTGAATTAATTGTGAAACTGACACTATGGAAATTATGTTGTGACTATGGGTTGTAAATTGCGAATTGCATTCCTCCAGCAAAGGGGATCTTGTTTCAAACACCATCAGTCCCAACTCTCCACCTCACCTTGTGTCAGTGCGACTCTTGTCCATCGGCTGAGCAGATTGACTGAGAGTAAAGCGGCCTCTCCACTCCGATTCTCCACCAATTGTAATCACTGTTCATCTCACTGTAACCTCATCTCCCACTCACGATACGAGAAACCATCCTCAGCTTGTTTGGATGAAGTGTATCAAACTTCGTCCTGGGTCGTAAACATGTTCATCACCGCTGAAAAGAATGTTTGCTCTGAGAAAAGAAACTTCTGCTTTCCGTTTGTCCACCTTAGACGGAGGGAGGTAAAGAAAGGGAACAGACCCTTCAGCCCACAGTTATTACGTCATACTAAAGGGAACCCACCTACCAACACTTGATCAGTCCACCTACTCTCCCTGACTGTCCACGTGTCAACCCTCATAACAGTCATCTTGGGCTTCTGTGATCTTAGTTCTCAGAAGCTTTTTGACCATCTGTGTGGATTAGTTGGAACCAGCAAAAGTGACTGAACCTTCAAAGCTGTCTCATCAATTGCAAAGTTCTTCCACTGTAAATGTGTACTTCAAAGGAAACTTTAATCAGACACAACATCTTGATTGGTAACAGTGTAGTTTGTGGTATTGAATCGCCAATTCCTACCATTACAAGTATATACTTTTGACGTAATTTGAGTTGGAGTGTCACGGCCGAGAGTGTGTCAAGAAAATATCGATTTGTGGTAATGAATAAACACTTTCATATCCACTAACCTGTCAGGTATCCGCAGTGACTCCCTCACAGTCAAAATATTTGGGGACTCCTTCAGAACCCAGCCTTAATCCTAACGCATGGCCACCAAACTCCGCAGTCTAAGGGAATGACTGTGTGTCAACGACCAGGACGGGGTACTGGAGGGACGGATAAAAATGTGTACTTGTGCATGTGTGCTCGCCACAGCATTGTCTCGGTCCCTAGACTACTCACACTATTCCCTTTTTCCGCAGAGCACTCTATCAGTCCCTAAACTAATCCTACTGCCATCTCTTTCTCCGCAGCACTCAATCAGCCTCTAAATAATTCCAGCTCCCACACTTATTCACAGCACTGTACCAGTCTCTTAACTACTCCCACTGCCCCGCTCTCTCTGTCGACACAACTATATACGCCATAACCTCATCCCACTGTCCCCTCGCTCTCCACAACAATTCATCGATCCTCAAACTAGTCCCAATGCTTCTGCACTATCTTCCAGAGACAGTCCCCAAAATAATCCATCGGCAATACTCTTTCACCACAGGTGGAGAGACAAAGGGAAAACTGCGGAGCGATGGGCAGAGGGGCGTCGGGGAGAAAGAGGGTGCAGAAGCGAGGGGGGGGGGTGAAGGGAGAAACGAGTGAGAAAAATGAGAGGAATGAGAGCGAAAGAGAGAGTGAGAGAGAGAGAGAGAGAGAGAGAGAGAGAGAGAGAGAGAGAGAGAGAAGGGCGAAAGAGATGGGGGAGAGAGAGAAAAGAGAAAGCGTGGAGTGAGAGAGAAGTGGGAGAGAGGGGAGACACAGAAGCGAGGGGAGTGACAGTGAGTGAGAGGAGTGAAAGGAGGGAGAGAGGAGAAAGTGGTGTGAGGGGAGTGAGATCGCTAGATGTTAATGAGTGGGGTAATGGGAGATGGGGAATGAAGGGGCAGAGACAGATCCTCTAGGGAGAGAGGGTGGAGAGCGATAAACGGAAAAGGAGAGTGTGTGGAGGGAGCGAAAGCGAAGGGGAGAGATACTGGAGTAAGAGAGAGGAAGGGTGATAGAAGGAAGGAATGATAGTGGAACCAGCGCGATCGATACAGCGTGAACGAGATGAGAGATAGGGGGCTTAAAAGATAGGGAAAGGTGGGTGAGGGAGCGAAGAGATGATGGAGAATGAGGAAGTGGTAAAATGGGAAGTAAGTGCCAGTGACAGAATGGCCGACTTCTGCTCCTTTATCTAATGGTCTTATGGTAATTTCACTGATTTTGACCGTGGAATGATTAGTGCTGCCAGAAGGGGTGGTTTGAGAATCTCTGAAACGAATAATCTCCTGGAATTCACAAAAGAATGAGTGACAGATAAAACGTTAGAACTGCAGAGTCCCCACCCATCCCCTGCTCCCCCTCCCACGCACAAGCAGAAAAGCAACGACACCCCATCGCACCAACAGCAAATGGAAGCATCAGCCCCCCCCCCCCCCCCACTCCACCGAGCGCTCAAGCCCGCAGCAAAGCATCAATGAAGACACAGACTTGCAGTATCCCGAAGACTACTCGCTCACCCGATAATTCGTCAAACCACAGTCTCTCTCTGTGTCTCCGTGTCAAAGCGAGAGGTGAGACAGAACTAACAACCGGCAGATTCACAATTTGAAAAGTCTGTCGCGTCGCTTTTTCCGAGCTCTGCGCTCGGGGTATCGGTAGCAAAAATTCGCAGCTCTCCGTGCACACAGCCCCTGGCTGTCAACCCGCTGCTCTCGATGTTCCGTGTTCTCCCGCGACGCTTCAACCAGGGGCAAGGGCCCAGAATCAGCCCGTCCACAGAGCCAGGAAATGACGCAAACCTGAAGGCGCTCTCGGCTTTCAGGCAACGTCCATGGGATTTCAAGACTCGGCCGGACGTGACCCCCTGTAAGCGGTTCTCATTCCCGCAAAGAACCGAAGTCTGGCTTCCCCCAGACCCTGAACAGGAATTAAAAGAGCAATCAATGATAGAAATAAAGCTGTTTTTGAAGATGCAAGAAAAAGGAGTCGCCGTTTGGAGCCATCTTAAGTTCGTCCCTCATCTTTGACACTTGGAAGATGGTAGCAGATGTTCTACAGTAGCAGAGGAACACACCAGGTCTCACTCATGTACCTAATGAAGTGACTCTGAGGGTCTATTTACTGACGGACCCTCTACAACTTCCCTGGGCAGTGGATTTCTTATGATTAAAGCACGTCCTCCGCATTTCCGTCCTAAAGCAATTTCTCAAAAATCTGGAGGCTATGTCCCCAAAGTGTAGTCTCACCTCCCAGTAATGACTTACCTGCCCCTGTTTCTCCCATCTCTCTCCATTGTTTGATATGCACCCGTACGATCCCCTCCCTTTCTCCTGAAGTACAGTCAGTTTCCTCCCAGGAGATTCATAAGTATAACCCCGTCGTCTCCTCAATCAATTCGTCCCCACTGTCTCCAACGCCAGTATATTTTCCGTGACGTAATGTTACAGAAAAGTGTGGTTAGACCGCACTTGAGTTTCGAGTTGAGCTCTGAACGTTGAACATTTCTGAGCGTAGAACATAGAACTTAAAACAGTACAGTACAGGAACAGGCCATTCGGCCTTCAGTGTTATGCTGACTAGCTAACAATCAAATCAAATACAACGAAGCTCTTATTTCTTCCTCTGACACAATGTTGATATCCTTCCGTCTACCTGATGTCCATGAGACAACCCAAACGTCTGTTGAAAGCCTCTAATATTTTTGCCTCTACCACCATATCGGGCAGCGCATTCGAGGCATCCGCCGCTCTCTGAGTAAAGATACGTACCTCTGACATTACCCTTGATCCGATACCCTCTCACTTTCAATGCACGCCCTCTGGTATCAGACATTTCAACACTGTAGAACAGACACACCCTGTCTTGTCCATCACGCCTCTCATAATCTTATAAGATATCTGATCTCCCCTCAGTCCCCGCTGCTGCAGAGAAAGCAGCCCACATTTATCCAGCCTCTCACTTTAACACACCCACTCTAAACCAGACACCATCCTGGTAAAAGTCTTCCGCACCCCCGTCAAAGCCTGACCGTCCTTCTTAAGGTGGGGCGTCCGGATCTGTTTGCAATTCTCCAGATGTGGGCTGAGCAGAGTTTTATAAAGTTGCAACATAGCCTCCTGACTTTTGAACTGAATGTCCCAACTAATAGAAACAACCATACAATAAGCCTTCTTAACATCTTTATTGGCATGAGCATCCACATTCTAGGTGCTATGAACCTGGATCTCAAGTTCTTTCTACTCCGCAACACGGATCGTGCCTTTAACAGTACACAGTCTCCTTGTACTTACACCACCCAGGTGCAACACCTCACATTTATGTGGGTTGAAATCCAACTGTCATTTCTCTGTCCAAATCTGCCTCTGATCCATATCGCGCTGTATTATCTGCCAGTCTTCTACACGATCCACAACTCCACCAAACTTGGTATCATCCTCAAACTTAACAACTGTTCCATCTACATTTTCATCCGGGTCATTTATATATATCACAAACAGCAGAGGTCCCCGCATAGACCCCTGTGAAACTCTGGGAAGTAGAGTCCTCCAGCTCGAATAAGGCCCTTCCACCACTGCACACTGTGTACTACGGACATGCCAGTTCCAAAACCAAACAGCCAACTCCCCGTGGACCACATTAAGCTAAATTGTCTGGTTCCGACTCTCATAAGGGACTCCATGCAGCCAACATCGTTTACCCTACTCTCGTCCATCCCTATCGTCACATTGTCCAAATCATCATTCGAGTAGGTAAGACAAGATCAACCCCGCTCAAAGCTATGTAGGCTCTTCTTAATTACTCTATGGGTTTCCAAACGCTCCTGTATACTGGCCCTACGAATTTTCGCCAGCAAATTCCCTTTAACTGATGTGAAACTCTCCGGTCTGTCTTTCCCATAATTTCACTTTTTCCCTTTCTAAAATAGAGATAATGGCCAGTCGTCGGGACCTCGACTGTGCCTAGAGGACACGAACATGTCGGTCAAGACCGCAGCAATCTTGCCCCTCGCCTCCTTCAATAACCGGTGTACATCCCATGAGGCCGGGTAGTCCTCCACCTTAAGACTCATTAGGAGGTCCAACACTTCCTCCTGCTTGATCCCTAAACACTGTAACGTGTTTATACACTGAGAACTGATCTCCTGGGTCTCCGTGTCCTTTTCCTTGGTAAATACTGAAGCAAAGTACTCATGAAGTGCCTCACGCACATTCTCCGCAGACAAGCAAATGCTCCCCGTTTATCTCTGAGTGATCCCACCCTCTCTCGAGTTATCTTCTTGCTCTTGATGTACGAATGAAACTCCTTGGGATTCTCCTGAATCCTACTTGAGGACATTTAATGCCCCAGCCCCCACCCCACCGGGTTTCCTAATTCCACTCCTCCTTCTTTACAGGCTTCTTTATCCTCCTTTTGTGCATCGTTTGATCCTGAACCTTTATCTAACTTTTCGTTTTCTTCTTGACTGCATTCATCATCTCTCTGGACATCCAAGGTTGTATTATCTTTCCATCCCCGTTCTTCTTCTAAGGGGGCACACCATTCATGTAGTCTATGCTGTTGATCTCCCAACACTCTCCGCATATCTGAGGTGGAGGTGCCCGAGAAAAGGACTTCCCAAAAAACTGTTCTCAGTTCATGCCTAATTTGTCCTACTCCAATTTAAAACTCTCCCGGAAGTATCATACCAAACCTTACCTGTAGCTGTTGGGAGAGTTAATGAGATGTGATCACTGTTCCCTAAATGTTCCGCACTGAAAGGTTAGACCCCTGGCCAGGCTCATTACACAGCTCCCGGTGCAGTCCGGCCCCTTCTCTCAATGGACCGCCCATATATTGATTCAATAAACTGTGCAGCATCCGCTTAACAAATTTCCTGAATCGCATTAAATGTCTGCTCCTCACAGTCCCTGGGGCTATTTGTGGGTCTGTAGTACAATCCTATCAGTGCGATTGCACCGTTCCTAGTCCTGGGCTCTGATCGCCTTGCCGGAGGAAGGATGGGGAAGCTTTAGAGAAGGTGCAGAGGAGATTTACCAGGATGCTGCCTCGGTTACAGAGTATGTCTTGTGAGGATAGTTTGAGCGAGCTAGGACTCTTTACTTTAGAGCGAAGGGGAATGACAGGTGAATTGACAGGAATGTACAAGGTGATAAGAGACTCCGATAGTGCAAACATACAGAACTATTTTCTTCAGGGCGGAAAAGATGAGAAACAGATGACGTTTGTTGAAGTAATTAAGGGAAATTTTCGGGGTTGTCGGAGATTGGAGTTTTGCACAGAGACTGGTGGATGAACGGAACTCATTAACGTGCAGTAAGGAAGAGGCATATACATTGGGTGGATTTCAGAGACTTCTGGGTCTCTGTCTGTATGAAAGCAAAATGGAAGGATATATACTGTGTTGGAAGGAAGTGCTAAGTTGATGGAGGGGTAAATTGAATGGTCAGCACACCCTGGGCCGGAGGGCCAGTCCTGTGTTCGATCTTTCCTCAAGTAGGGAGGACAGAACTGCATACTGTACACCAGCTGTTGTGTCAGCACTACCTTGAAAATATGCAACATAATCCCCCTGTTTTGAAAGTCTCCAAAGTGGAGAATCCCTCATTCCCAACGCTCTAATACATTGGAAATACCTTGGCCCTCTCTCCGAACCTGTACATATCACTGTGCAGACTATCCATATCCAAAATTGAATCTACCTTTCAGTTTAGTGTGATCGGTAAAATGAATTTCGCCTCGCTGTGTCCCCTGTTCCAACCCGGTGATATGGAAGGTGAACTGTTCTGGGCTGAGGTCCAGCCAGCTTAGTGTTCCGCTCAACACTGAAGGCCAACCACAGGAACATCCGTGTGAGGAGTATAGCTGAATCAGTGGGGTTTGCAGGATGACAGACGGAGTCAGTGAGAGGAGGTGGCGGCGTCAGTGGGAGCAGGGGTGGTCAGTGGCAGGAGGGGAGCGGTGCTCCATTACAACCTCTCCAGTGCAATCACCTAACATTTATTCCCGCTTCTCTGTCACCTGTATGAAATCTTCGCCGTTAGTCGGCTCTGCTGAGAGCCACCGGACTGTCTGGGGTCGGTGTGACTTCTGTCCCAGCAAACCAGAAATCTGGGAGGTTTCCAATGACAGAGCGATGGCCGTGATTGAATTACATTGCTTCATACCGGTGCGAACCTCGCCGGGAGCTGTTCTATCATGTGAAGGACTGCATCAGGCTGATGCACACACACACACACACACACACACACACACACACAGAATGCTGGAGGAACTCGGCAGGTCAGGCTGCATCTATGGAAATTAATAAATAGTGGAGTTTTCGTTCTGACCCTCAACAGTAACGGAAAGGAACAGGAAGATGTCAGAATAAGGAATTTGCGGAAGGGGAGGAGGGCAATCTCGAAGCTGCTAGGTGAGGTTAGGCATATGGGGTAGGCAGAAAAAGTGGCTGGAAAGGGATGAGAAGAAAAGGCAAAGAACTGGAGAAGGAACAATCTGATAGGAGAGAGTATCATGCGAGAACGTGGAATTGGAGAGGTCCCGGATGGAGGTGACAGGCAGGTGGGTGAAGAGCAAGAGGTCAGAGTGGGGGAGTAAAGAAAAGGGAGAGGGGAGGGCGAAAATACCGAAAGATAGACGTATCAATGTTCTATCAAGGTTGAAGTTTACCTGGACAGAACATCAGGTGTTATTCCTACAACCTGAGAGGGGCATCATCATGGTGTCAGAAGAGCCGGCCATGAACCGACATGTCGGCCCGGGAATGGATTTAGGAAATGAAATGATTTGCCACTGGGAAATTCAACTTTTTGTTGATGGACCTGGTGTGGCTGGCGATTAATTTGATGAAAGGTCTGGGCCAGAAACGTCGACTGTTTATGCATTTCCACAGATGGTGCCTGAGCTGCTGAGTTCCTCCAGGATTTTATGTGTGTTGTGTTATAGCAACATATTTTTCAAGATATATTTCTATAGCAAGATCCATGAACGAGTCAGTTCCCTGAGTGAAACAAAACAGCCCCGTGACAGCATATCATTGGTCTGTGATGAGTCTGTGGAGTCTAGGAATGGACAAGATCAACAATAACAATCATGAAACCGAGAGATGAGCCTGAGATTGTTTCACAACAACATTCACTGACTTCTCCAATCGTCACTTCTTCATCTGTGAGATTTTGCAATTTCCTGTCAATCTACCCTTACCTCATCACAATTGGGATTTTACTTGAATGACGTCATGTTTATTTTTACCCGAGCTGTTGGAAGACACGACAGCCTTGTGTAGTATTGAATATTCAGTGTGCTGGAGCGAGTATAAATGAATGACAGCGGAGATTCATCAGCTCAGAGTTTCTTCAGCGAGATCCCGGGCAGCTGGAAGACAGGCTGAATCTCACACATCATGCTAGAAGCATTTTTCCGTGTGAGAAAGATATATTACATGATCATTGCCGTTATTGGTGTCCCTGGTAAGAACATCGGCGAACTAACCGTTTGTGTGCGCGGACTTTAGACTCGTTCAGTTACCGACGGCGTTGTGATGCCGGTGTGTCAGTGAATGCAGTGCAGACATTGTGATAAAACACTGTGTTCGTTCAGAATTTCCCTTGCAGATTAATCCGTGACCTCGTCAGAAAATAAACCGGCAGTTGAAACAGACGCAGAATGGAATATCTCGGAGATGGATTTATTTATTTGGATTCACATCTCGCAGTTTTGATGTATCAATGCAAAGACGCTGACAAAATAAACTTCAGTGATCTAGTGCACTTGGCACCTTAACGGTCCACTATTCCGTATCAATTGTGCAACATGCTTTAAATTCAGATTCATATGTATTGCGCTGTGGTTTTAGAAATTGTGCAAGTTTGAAGGGAACCCAGGAAGCTGAACCCCGCTGAGGTTCAGGGGACAGCGGCAGACATCACCATTGAGTTAGACTCCGACCCATCGGGAGTTTCGAAAATTCGAATGAGGATCTGTGTGCGTTTTAGTGGGCCGGGTTCTGTTTCTCCGCGCTATTATCCGTGAGGTGAAATGTCCGTTAGAGGTCAGACCGGGAAAGATACAGGTGATGATCTGGAACAATAACAATCAAAGCGTTTAGAATGATGCTGCAGTAATTTGGAGCAACCCCTAAACGAGGCAGATGTTTTGAAGTACCTCCATTGTCTTTGCTTTGGAAATCGGATGGTTCAATCACGATGGCGGAAAATCTCGGTCAGCGGGTATGTCAAAAAATTTAAAAGCAAAAATTGGACATTTCTGATCGTTTACCTATAAATAGTGTGAATGAATCCCGCCAAGAGTAGTTGCAGAATTCAGAAGAAGCGAAGTAAGCGGGGCCGCTGAGGACGGGTGACAAACGGGTCAGGAGGATTTCAAGACATGAGAACGGGTGAAATAAATTTGCTGTGAACTTGTTACCTGGACAGAGGTAGGAGGAGACCGTGACTTCGCTCTATGGGAAAAGTGCAAAAAGGTAGATGACAAGATCGCGGCAATCACCATCGACTGATCTTTACACACCAGTCGAAAACCAAATAGTGGGAGATTCATTTTGATTTCATCTAAGCGCCTCGTGATTCCAGTCACTGAAATCGCTCCCAGTACCGAGTGTCGTTACCGTTTACGCAACATACACGCGTGTTGTGCATCTAAGACTCTCGCTTTGCAGCTTTTATGCCTGCAGAAATGAGTTGTCCACAAAATTTGATTGTTCTGAATTTCCAGCCTATTTCTGCCCTGAGACCCATTGAGAGGCGAAACGGTAATTTACTCATTCTTTTTATTGTTCCCCCAGTGAATTTGGTGGCGATTGTGATCCTGTCCCGGGGAAAGTGCGGCCTCTCCACCTGCACCACTCGCTACCTGGTAGCCATGGCAACGGCGGATCTACTAACTATCATTTTTGATGCCATATTGTGGCGGGTCAGTTATTACTATTTCCCCGGGACTTACCTGGACATCACCCCCGTATGCAGTGCGATCGCTGCATTGGGACTGGCAGCCACTGACTGTTCTGTCTGGTTCACCGTCACTTTTACATTTGATCGGTTTGTCGCCATCTGTTGCCAGAAGCGGAAAACGAAGTATTGCACCGGGAAAACTGCGGCTGTGGTTCTGACAACAACCGGCGTTTTCTTCTGTTTCAATAATGTGCCCTACTTCTTTATCTATCATCCTGCGAAAGTGATTGACGATATACCCTGGGACTGTATTCGAAAGCCGAGCTGCTACACGAATCCCGGATGGCTGGGATATGACTGGTTTACCACCGTTCTAACGCCATTACTCCCGTTCGTGTTAATACTCCTGCTCAACGCTCTGACAGTCAGACACATTTTAGTGACCAGTCGCGTCCGTAAGGGGCTGAGGGGTCGGAGCAAGGCGGAGAACCGCAGTGATCCTGAGATGGAGAGCAGGAGGAGGTCTGTGATTTTACTTCTCACCATCTCCGGAAGCTTTGTCGTCCTGTGGTCGATAAATGTTGCCGAATTCCTTTATTATACCATTGCCGGATTGGATCAAAATAATTACAACAATTCGGAATACATACTTGAACACTCTGGGGAGATGTTGGTGATATTAAGTAGCTGTACAAACACATTTATTTATGGAATAACTCAGTCGAAGTTCAGAAAGCAGTTCATCAGCGCGGTGAAATATCCCTTCACGTTAGTTATTCAACTAATTAAGAATCAAAATATTTAAGTTCTTCTCAGAGGCGGTGGTTGTGTTTTCGACCTGAACACTACTGAATTAGCGATCATTGGAAACGTGACAGCGGCGAGAATAAAACTGGTTTACAGCCCGAGAGAGATACGGCGGGGGAACAGAAACTCCGTCACCCACAGATCGCGGCCTCAACCTCCTACCAACTGGTAAACTCACCCGACATTTTAGTTTTATTGTTCACATAACTTCGCCTTCTTCCCGGCCACACGTCTTTCGATGAAGAATCCGGTTCTCCAGTGTAAATACTGATCAGTCAAATGACCTACAACATCGTTTCTTCTCGGCGCACCTTGCGGAAGTATTTCCTTCAAAAGCAAATCGGGCTAAATTCACAGGAAAGATCTATTTCTCACGGTAGCTTGCATGACATTGCGAGGAAGGCACAGTCATTTATTTTTTCCCGTGTGTTCCTAAGGAGGGAAGAACGCATCTCAATGACCGCAACATGGTAGAAGCCGCTGATGAACACTTTGTTGAGGTTATGGGCGAAGAGCCAATGGTTAATTTAGACGATCAAGTGGCATTGGATGCAGAAGCGGAACTGAGCCATTCGTACCATCAAGCTTTTCCGTGTTTATTTGTTTGTGTGATCTGTTCCTCAACCCCAGTCTCCTTCCTCAGCAGGCAAGAATACTTCGTTATACTTTCCTTAGCTGCAAGGATGACTTGACCTCCACAACTTCTGTTGCGTTAAAATCGAATTGAAATGAATGCCAGTACTGAATTTGCATTCATTACCACCAATTTAACCTGCAAGATGGTCACCAGGACATCCAGGGCCATATGTCTCTGAGTTCTTATTTTCTCCCAAGTCAGAAACGTTTCTACACATTAATCGTTGGTTTGAAAGTGTATATCCCACACTTCCGGAGGCTGCATTCCATCTGTCACTCCGTTGCCCATTCTGTGAAACTAAATCCCCGCCGGAGACACTAAATGTCTCTGAAGGTAAATCCTGCCCATCCGAGTCCCATCTATTAGATGACTCTCCACTATTCAAAGGCACTCTTCACCAGTTTCCAGGCTTATCTCTACTTCCCTTATATAAAGACACATTTGCTATCTCCCGGGCTTCAGATACATTACATTTGATATGGAATCCAGACGTAGCGTTTTGTCTGATAGCCAAAAGCTCAACTTGGGTTTCCTCAGACATTACAACCTTCTTCCAGCTGACTTCAGAACCTCCCACATGCCTTCTCCCAAGATATCATGTGAGTTTTCTTTTTAACTGTGACATTCTCTTTGCCACTCTCCCATAAAGATGCGACGGGTGAAGCATCCGGTCAATAGTTATTGAATGCGCAGTCTCCTTCAACTCAGGCACTGAAGCTTGTAACTCCTTTAGAGTTGTCACAGGTCTGTAGGGTGGCCTCACTCACTAGTCCCCGTCTTGCAGTTCTTGAGGTCGGCATGCTCTAGACACATTTGTAGCCGTGCCATATTGTTTCCATTTCTTGATCATTGTCTCAGCTCTTCTCTGAGTGATATTTAGTGATTTTACAATCAATTTTCTTTATCCGTCTCCTGACTTGTGCTTTTCAATAACCGTTATGGTCCTTTTGTCTTCGTGGTGTAATTTTTGTCAGGATACATACTCACCAGCAGTTGCAGCTTCTAGGTGCAGGTGTGTTTAGACAACCTTAAATCGAAACACTTTGACTGTACACTTTGGTCTCCATTTAACTATTTATATGACTCATTGGATGCTCCATAAGATCTGAAGACACAGGAGCAGAGTTAGGCCATTAGGCCCATCGAGTCTGCTCCGCCAGTTCATCATGGCTGATCCTGGATCCCAATCGGCCCCATACACCTGACCTCTCGTCTTATCCGTTGATCCCCTGACCGATCAGGAAATGATCAACTTTCTCTTTAAACATGCACACGACCTTGACCTCGTCCGCAGTGTGTGGAAGAGAATTCCAAAGATTTACTACTCTCTGGCGATTTTTAAATCTTCACAGCAGTGATGCTTAGGTGTATCATAGTAAAGGGGGTGAATACTTATGCAATCAATTACTTTGCTTTATATTTGTAAATAATGTAGATCACTTTTCAGTGATCTTTGTTCACTTTGGCATGGAGATTTTCTTTTTCTGTCTACCAGTGTCAAGGAAGCCAAATTAAATCCACTGAGGTTCACTGTTTTAAAACAATCAAATATATAAATTCCAAGGGGTAAATACACTTCACAGGCACTGCAGCTAGAGTGCTACAGTCTGTTGCGCTGTACTGGATTTGTCAATGCCGAGAGAGAGCGAGTTTGTAAATCTTCCTTTTCCAGTTTTTCCCTCTGCTCTTCCAGTCCTCATAAGGTGTCTCGGATTGACCGTCGACTGCATATTCCCATCCGTAGATGCTGTCTGACTTGCTGAGCTCTCCCAGCTCAGTGTGTGTATCGCAGGAGATTTCCAGCGTCTGCAGTCTCCTTTGTGTCACCGTAAACCTGCAACATCTAACACTTGTCTGTGTTAAACCAGATCCGGTTTCTTTCAGCCCATTGTCCCAGCTGGTCCCGTTTCAGGTACCATGCTTTGGGACTCTTCCTCACTCTCAACTACACAGGTAATGCTGCTGTCAACGGCAGTTTGCTGATCCAGTTAACGAGATCAATATCCAGATCGTTAATACAGATGACAAACAACAAACAACGATGACAGCAACGATCCGTGCGGAATTCCACTCGGCACAGGTCGCCAAACAAACAGACAACCATTTATTACCACACTCTACTTTCCACAACGTAGCCAATGGTGACAGCAATTTAATAGTTCATCATGAAAGCCAAGCGACTGAACCTTCTCCAGCATCCTCCCCTACGGAACCTTGAGAAATTCCTTGCTGAAGTCCCTGTAGACGGCATCCACCGCCTTGCCTTCAACACCATTCCTGGTAGCTACCTCGTAAAGCTCTGTGAGATTGGTTAGACATGACCTAATACGCACTGGCCCATCCTGACTATCGCTAATGTTCCTTTTTGTCCAAATACTTCCCTTCATACCCCATGACCAGGGTAGTCTGAACACCGAGGGCAATTCCTCATTACATAATACTTGGCAAGTCCCTTCCAAGCAAAGCTATCGAGATCATCCAGCGGTCGGCACTGATTTAATGGCCTATTGTTTTTTTTATAATTTCTCACGCACTTTATTATCCGACGCATTGAGAGGACTCTGGAAAAGCAAGGCGTCATGGCTTTTAATAATTAATCGACTTTCATTTAAAGAATCAGAGCCAGATTTAATATCACAGCCATACGTCGCTAAATTGTTAACTTTACGGTAGCAGTACAATGAAATACAGGATAAATAAATATAGAGAAAACAAAACTGAGATACAGGTGGCAGCGGGGAGAAAGCTGTTCCTGACTCGCTGAGCCTGAGCTTTCAGGCTTCAGTATCTCCTTCCCGATGGTAACACTGTGTAGAGCGCACGTCCCGTCAGTGGGCAATGATAATGACGGGCGTCACTGTGACGAGAATCATCCCTTGAGACAATGATCAATGAAATACAGAGAATTAGTATTTACGAACAAGTATCTTTTATCATTTCTACTAAAAGCACATAGATTTACACACTATCTTCCTGAGTGCACCCTACTGGAAACCCAGACACTCGATGAACAGTCAGTTAAGAGAAAAGGTATTATCCGGGAACAGAGTCTACGCTGGCAAGACATTCCATAGAAACATAGAAAACATAGAAAATCTGCTGCACAATATAGGTCCTTCGGCCCACAAAGTTGTGCCGAACATGTCCCTGCCTCAGAAATGACTAGGCTTACCTATCGCCCTCAATTTTTCTAACCTCCATGTACCTATCCAAAAGGTTCTTAAAAAGACCCAATCGTATCCGCCTCCACCACTGTTGCCGGAAGCCTATTCCACGCACTCTCCACTCTCTGAGTAAAAAAAACTTAACCCTGACATCTCCTGTGTACCGACGCCTCAGCACCTTCAACCTGTGTGCTGTTGTGGCAACCATTTCAGCCCTGGGAAAACAAGATTCTTAATATCCGCACGACCAATGGATCTCATCATCTTCCAATCCTCATGTTCCCGATCTCCACGAGTCCGTGTGGTCCTGCTTTTCGGCAATGGTTGGTCTCTGGCCGCTGGAGAGTTATCACCCCTGCATATCTGAAGCTCCGGAATCTTATATTGTTCCTCATCAATTGAACCATTGGATCCCCAAACCATTGGCTCAAGATCACCTGACCTACCTGGATCACCTGGTTACTGATCATTGTACGGACTTACAACCAACATATTTTACCTGGCTCTGCCCACCCCAGCCTTCAGTATTCTTATCTTTTACACCCTGACTAGTCCAAACCATTTAAATGAGGCAACCCAGACAGAGTCTAACAAGACTGCAGATTGCTTCTTTGATATGTCTGGCATTTCACATAACAAATAGCTGCTCCTCTGAGCATGGTCTCAGGTATACTGCTCTGATTAGATTGTCCCAGAGTCAAGAATCAGTTCATAGTCCACAAAGTGGGGGAAGACAGAGTGAACTGGTTTGTCTGCCTCCCTTGTCCTTGATCAGACTTTGGTTTCTTCTGGCCAACAGTGTTTTATGAACTATTCAATCTGATATGACTGTAACTTTCTCGGGTCTGTTGTCGTTTGAATGTACCAGGGTGGATGATGGAGGTTTTGCATAAGACTTGATAATTTCAGATTTGTCTGCAATATGCCTTGCATTTTCCATTGATAAAATTCTGTCTCCGTTGTTCTGAGTGGCTGAGAGAGTTTGTGAATAGGAATGCGAGGGAAAGTCAAGTTCCACCTTTCGCATTATCCAAGTTCCACATTGCAGCATCCGATTCATTGATCACCTCCTGAAAATTTGACGTTACTGGTTATGTCATAGACCGGACGGGACTGTTCCGCCCGTTTGGGACAGGATGGAAGGAAGAGAAGGCTCCTGTGTTGCAGGACACTGTGGCTTATAGGACACAGTGCTGAAGAATGAGTATGAATGGAGGAGAATGGAGAGATGATAATTAATAAATTGATATTACAATGTGAACACATCGGCTGGAGATGTTGGGATCCTGGGAACAGTACAGCACGGGAACAAGCCCTTTGACTCACTACTTCTGCGCTGAATAACAACTCGAATGAGATTGAACTCTGATGACTGTACCTGACCCATCTCCCTTCATTCACTTCATATTCATGAGCTTTGGCTTAATACTTACCGTTATGGGAAGCTAGAGGATATAACTCAAAAGATGACAAACCAGTACCATCAGCGCCCATGTTGAAGTAAATATTTTAGGAGGGAAGTGGAAACACTTATGGATTAAACAAAAAGGTGAAGGCTCATTTACAGATGTCCCCGGAAGGAATCAAGAAGGCTGGTGAGTTCGCCAAACTAGAATCAATCTGGGTGCTGAAAGGGAATCCAGATGTAGAGGTAGGGATGACAGAGAAACCAGCAAACTGTACAGATATAGACTTAGTCATGACTCATTAACAGGGTCAGGAGTTAGCAAAGCTAGAAAGAGGCGAGGATTCTGAAGCGTTTGGGAAATATCCAGGGATACAGGCAAGGAATCGGATTGTACTTAATAATGGTATTTTTTTGTGCCAGAATGTGAAGGAAACCAGGTGATGTATTGTCACCATTACATTTGTGTGTATCAAGGAGCAGTTGAAGAATCTGTGTTGGAGGTCGAAATTGAGAGAAGATGTACAATGTTATTGTAAGAACTGTCTGATTTGTAATTTATTTGTTATTGAAGTTCATCATTAAAAAAAATATTTCCATAAGATGTATTTCAGACATTGTACATATATACCAAATAATCATATATATCACAAATCTCCACAAAGTATTTATCTGCACGGTGCATCCGAAAAGGAAACAGCAATATGAATGGACAGTGCACCCCGCATACAATCTCTTCTCCCTCCTGCCGTCTGGGAAAAGGCTCCGAAGCATTCGGGCTCTCACGACCAGACTATGTAACAGTTTCTTCCGCCAAGCTGTCAGACTCCTCAATAACTGAAGCCTGGATTGACACCTTTCCCTACTGTCCTGTTTATTATTTATTGTAATGCTGTTTTTGTGCACTTTATCCAGTCCAGTGTAGGTCTGTAATCTAGTGTAGCTTTCTCGGTGATTTTTTTTATTACGTAGTTCAATCTAGTTTTTTGTACTGTGTCATGTAAACCATGGTCCTGAAAAACGTTGTCTCATTTTTTCTATGCACTGTACCAGCAGTTATGGTCGAAATGACAATAAAAGTTGACTTGACTTGACCTGACTTGACTTGATTTAAGGTATACACTTATAGAAAAGAGTGGAAAGAAAAAAAAATAAGCAAAAGGAACGAACTATGTACAAGTAGGGCGTCATCGTTTTTTTTTACAACAGATTCATTGATTTGTGAGAATAAAATCAGGACTATGAGGCATTATATAGTTAAGCCATTTTTCCCAGTATGAATCAAATTGTTCCAGCTTATGATTAACAGATGCTGTTCTCTTCTCCATTTTGTAAATGTCCATTGTAATTTCTATCCATGCATTTAAAGTTGGGCTCTCCTGTGATAATCATTTCCTAGCAAGTGTCTTTTTAACCAGCCACCAACAGTATGTTCATTAAATATTTATCTCTTTTCAACCATTCTTCCGCTATGTACAGAAAATATATGGTCTTACACTCTAAGGGTATTTCACATTTAAAGATGTCTTGTAGGGCATCGTGTATCCTCCTCCAGTAGTCTTTGATAACGGGGCAGTGCCAAAAAATATGATAATGATTTGCATTTTGATTTTCACAATTTCTTCAGCAAACAGGGAGGTGACTATCATAATGGTATTTCTGAGAGGGTGTAATAAAATATCGTATCAAGTTTTTCCATCCGAACTCCCTCCATTTCTGTGAACTGGTACACTTCCATTGATACCTC
>NW_026779963.1:0-61203 GCF_030144855.1 Hypanus sabinus | reverse complement strand
CTTTATCCCACATGCAAAGGGCTGGCCCTAAGAGTTCGGCTCGCCTTTGGAGGATTAGATTCTCGGGGCTCTGGAGGCCAGCGAATCGAAAGTCGGTGTTTCGGACGGTCATGTCGTGAGAACTGGAGCATCTTCAGCTGTGTGCACGGAGTCCTGATTTCTTGTGTCTCCTCTCGCTCTATAACGGGAACATCTCCTTCTCCCTTATTTGGCAGAGAGAGAACCTGTATCTTGTCGAATACCGGGTGAACGCGCAATCTTTGGGTTCTGAAGTCTTGTTTTTGCTGTTGCTTTTGCTGCACGCTTGACGACTCAATGGCATTTGCCGATGCCTTTTTCTGCTGGTGGGCGCAGAGCGGATCATTGCTTACTGCCGCATAAGCGCGGGAAGTGGGGGAGCTGGTGGTTGGTGGTAGTTTGGTGTTCCCACTCTTAACTGTCATTCATTCTTTGGGGCACTCCTCTGTTTGCGAAGAGAATGCAGTTCAAGAAGTATATAGTATTTATTAAATGTACCTTTGAAATATTTTAAACCTTGTAAACTTTCTGAGTCTCATATCAAATGTTAGTCCATTTGCTGAGTCTCTCCAGCATTTTGTGCCAGTTTCCCTGAACGAAACCTGACCGTTTTTGGCATGAGAGGAAAACCAGGGAAACAGCGGGAGGCCACGTGCACACAGGGGGACCATATAAGCGCCATAGAGATCAGATTTGTACTGGGTCACTAGAACTGCCTTTGGTCCTCCTTTAAACTGTGCCCAGCAGCACCGAAACCTCAGTTCCCCAGGTTTATCCATTCGTCTGTCCGAGCGCTCGCTAGGTCTGTTACAGTCACTGACTGGCTCCTGTCACATCTTTGCCCCACGGTGACGCTCGCCCTTGTAACATCACCCAACTCCGCCCCGAGATCATCCCATCTCTGACAGAAATCTCAGCCGCCTCCCACATCTGCCCTCTGTTCTCCACAAACACTGCGGTTGTTCCTAAAGTAGCATGAAACCCAACTTTGCTTTCACATCACAACATCCTCAATACATCCTCCAAGTGTAATCACCTGCAACTCTTACACTCCCTCCAACCCCGTGCTCTCGGAAGGTAATCACTGCATTTCCAGCCGTTCCTTCTCCTCAGTCTTCAAGCCTGAAAATCTCTGCTGAAGCATCTCTGCCCCCCGATCTCCAACCACTCCCGATTGTTCTACCAAACCGGGTATCTGGATGTTTCTGATCAGCGGCTCTAATGCCATGTATCCCGCAGTCAAATTGGATTCATAATGCTCCCGTACTTCCCCCATTAAATTCAGACCGTCTTCGCCCATCTACAGAAACAATAAATAACATCTACTTCATCTGACTGTAAACTGCACACAGATTGTCCCGACAAGGCTCGACTCACCCACATAACCCAGGATCAGCAGCAGAACCGTCAGTTCAGCCAGTGACATTCTGGAAATGAAAAGTAGGAATTAACGTAGAAATGACACACCAGGGCTGAGGACAATGTAGACATGGGGATGGAGAGTGAGGATAGAACGGTATACCCACCTGTAGTTTGACAGATGCATTAGTCTCTCACTGCAATCACGCCGACAGAGGGGGAAGCATATATTTTTTTTTACTTCACTGAGACCCATGGATATAGATGAAAATTTCCTCGTTGAAACCCCATAGACAATGGTAGGATCTCCTTTGCACCTTCATTGAGACTCCAAGGACAGAGGTGGGACCTCCTTTACTGGGAGCCCACGGACAGTGGTGAGATCTCCTTTTCTCCTTCACTAGAACCACACAGACCGCGTGAGATCTCCCTCAATGAGGCCAAACAGACAGAGGTAAGACCAATCTCTGAGATGCCATGAACAAGAGGTAAGTTCTCCAGCTTTCCATCACTGAGGCAGTATAGACGGAGCTGAGATCTCCACGACTGCAACCCCACAGAAAAATAAAACATGAGATATCATTCAGGGAGACCCAACAAATGTAGGTGTCACGTCACTCACTGCGACCCCAAAGACAGTGGGAGAAGACACAAGATAAACGGCCACCCACATCGATAGTGTTTCAGTATATGGAGTAATGGGAGTGGACCGTGTGCAATGGTGAATAAATTTAGAGAAAGTATTATGATATATGCAAGGTTGTTTGTACCTAGTCAAATCTACCTTTATCCAGTCCATAATTTTCCATACTTCACTCAGCCATGATTCGCATCGCATCCACTTGTCCAAATCCTTCCTAAATGTCACTCTACACGCACTTACGACTTCTGTTGAAAGCTTGTTGCACTCACAAGAACCTCTGAGTGGTACCCCCCATCATCAGATTCCTTTTAACAATGTTATCTTCGCGCTAAACATAACAGTGAAGAAATTCCTAATGTATTCAAACTTTCTCTGTCCTCAAGTTCCTTACTACGATTCAAAAGGCAGAGGTGCGATATTCCTCAGTGAGAACCCATAGACAGTACAATGTCCCTCATGAACTCACAGAAGGAGATGAGATCTCACTCACTGAGATCTTTCAGAGGTCAGATCACCAAGATAAGTTAGATATGGCCCTTGTGGCTAAAAGGATCCGGTGCAATGGAGAGAAAGCAGGTACAGGGTTCCGTGTTGGATGATCAGCCATGATCATACTGAATGGCGGTGCAGGCTCGAAGGGCCGAATGGCCTACTCCTGCACCTATTTTCTATGTTTCTACGTTTCCCTCTCTTCCTTACTGGGACCACACATACATGAGATTTCAATGACTGAGTCCCTGGACAGAGGTGTGAAATCACTTCCTGAAACCTCACAGGTAAATGATGAGCTCCTTCCATCGCCCAACAAATGCTCTCTCTCTCTCTCTCTCTCTCTCTCTCTCTCTCTCTCTCCCTCTCTCTCTCTCTCCCTCCCTCTCTCTCTCTCTCCCTCTCTCTCTCTCTCTCTCTCTCTCCCTCTCTCTCTCTCTCCCTCCCTCTCTCTCTCTCTCTCTCTCTCTCTCTCTCTCTCTCTCTCTCTCTCTCTCTCTCTCTCTCTCTCTCTCTCTCTCTCTCTCTCTCTCTCTCTCTCTTTCTCTCTCTCTCTTCTGTTTTACTGGTTAGACCAGATACGTGGATGTGTGCTCACTTGTGACTCCCAGTGAGGTGATGGTGTGCGACCTGGAAGGAAATAGGGCCACCTACGACCTTTTGACTCTCTGCTATAAACGGTGTTAGATTAAGCGACACGACACTGACTACTTTGCGTATCAGCTTATCGAATCAGTGAACGTGGAGCTGGGTGGCTGAACGTTTCTGTAAAAATAATCCAATGCAAATAAACAGCATTTATCCTGAGGCTCTGTGGTGAAGAGCCTTTTGTTCTCAGTCAGTGAGCTTCCTCTAACAACCACGGGTTCTGTGATAAGCAAATGAGCCGGAATTAACACAGGTTTTGGAGAGAAAATAGTCACAGGATTACAGTTGTCAGGTTTATAATGGGTCAGAATGTTCGATTGGATGTGTCTATCGTCAGTGGTGGAGAGCACGCATTAGCAGGAATCGATACAACATAAACCCCTGGTCAGGTTGGCAATGCTTCAGTACTGGAGTGATGGGTGTGTTTCGTGTGCAGGGTCGACAATGGATAACGAATTTAGAGAAAATGTTATGAAAAATTGGAAGATGTTTCTACACAGATG
Organism: Hypanus sabinus; assembly: GCF_030144855.1. Classification (NCBI taxonomy): domain Eukaryota; kingdom Metazoa; phylum Chordata; class Chondrichthyes; order Myliobatiformes; family Dasyatidae; genus Hypanus; species Hypanus sabinus. The sequence continues at coordinate 57,543 of NW_026779963.1, read as the reverse complement.
CAAGCATGTAATCACACTGGCCCACCACAGCCTGTTTACCTCAGACAGCAGGAAGGGACACCAGTAATTGGGAAGGCAAATGAACATGGACATTTATGGTATGGTGGTGCTGGTCAGAGAGTGATGGAGTACCACAGCACAGTAAAAAGAACTACCACCCATCAAGTCCATGCCAACATATTCTCATCTCTCTGCATCCAGACCATAGTCCTCCATACCTCCTGATCCATGATCTCTTATCTCATCCAGCTGTCCAAACGTTCCCTAAATTTTTCTATTGAACGGGTATCTAGGACTTCTGTTGGTAGCACGTTACACCTACAGGAACCTCTGAGTGAAAATACTTCTCTGATTGCTCTTAAATATGTTATACTTCACACTAAGCACATCAGTGAATAAATCCCTGATGTAGTCAAACCGTCTCTGTAGCTCAGATCCTGAAGTACCGACAACACCCTTGTAAATCTTATCGGCATTCCTTCAAGTTTATTGATATCTTCTCTATCGGTACACATTACTGTGAAATGTACTTCACTAACATTTTTTTTATATAATTTCAACATACCTACCAACTCCTGCATTCAATGCCCTGATTTATAAAGGCCCATGTACTTAGGCTCTCCTTACAGCTGTACATCTACCCGTGACGCTGATTTCAAGGAAATATTGATTTGTATTTCCAGGTACACCAAACATTCACTGTTGCTTTGTCTGTTTCCCTCCCAAAATTACAATATCCCACCCTCACCGGCAATGAATTCAGTCTGTCCACTTTCAGTCCATTTTCTCATTTGGTCCAGTTAACACTGCAAGCATTAATAGTCTTCTGCACTGTCCATTTCCCCCCACCCCCATCAATTTCGTAGTCAGTGGAAAATTTTGCTGATCCAGTTTAAAGATGACTAAGGGTAAGTTTAGGTAATTTATCAGGGAAGGGTATGTTTGGCACAGGGTTGTGGGCCGAAAGGCCTGTAGTGTGCAATAGGTTTTCTATGCTTCTGTGTTTCTTTTACAAACAATGGATCTCAGCACTGAGCTCCGCTGACACCACTAATCACAGGCCTGTTGTTTGTGAGCCGAGTACCTACTACCACTCTCAGGCCTCTGTCCATGCGAAGGTTGCCTGCAGACTTGTTAAGTTCCAGGTAAACAATGTCAAACACAATGTGGTTGTGTAATGCCACAAACCCCCCCCCCCCCCCCGCTCCAGCTTTCTTTTAAATATGTGGTTAATAAATTCCAGATGTTTTCAAATGTTCACTGTCCTCAAGTTCCTTGCTGCGAATCCAAATAAAGAGATGAGACCTCCCTCAGTGAGAACCCACAGGCAGTATGATAACCCTCACTGACCTCACAGAAGGAGGTGATATCTCACAGACCAAGATCTGACAGAAAGCAGATCTCCCTCTCTCCCTTACTGGGATCCCACTGATAGGCAGATCTCCCTCAGTGAGATTCCACAAACATTGATGAGGTCTCCATCAATAACCCACAAACAGAAGTAAAATCTCCGTTAATGAAACTAATGGCGCTAGGGCTTTACTCTCTGGAGAGAAGGAGGATGAGAGGAGACATGATAGAGGTGTACAAGATATTAAGAGGAATAGATAGAGTGGACAGCCAGCGCCTCTTCCCCAGGGCACCACTGCTCAATACAAGAGGATATAGCTTTAAGGTAAGGGGTGGGAAGTTGAAGGGGAATATCAGATTTTATAGAATGTTACCTGTGTTACAGCACCTAAGTTACAGAGGAGGGTTGAACAAGTTAGGTTTTTATTCTTTGGAGTGTAGAAGGTTGAGAGGGTTCATGATAGAGGTATTTAAAATTATGATTGGGATAGATAGAGTTGACGTGGATAGGCTTTTTTTCACTGAGAGTACGGTAGATTCAAACAAGAGGACAAAAGTTTGGGGGCAAAAGTTTAAGGGTAACACGAGAGGGAAATTTTTTACTCAGAGAGTGGTATTTGTGTGCAACAAGCTTACTGTAGAAGTGGTTGAGGTAGGTTCAACAATGTCATTTAAAAAAATGGATAGGTATATGGACAGGAAAGGAATGAAAAATTATGGGCTGAATGCAGGTCGGTGGGACTAGGTGAGAGTAAGCGTTCGGCACGGACTAGAAGGGCGGAGATGGACTGTTTCCGTGAGTGAGGTTTGTGTGTGGAGTGCACTGCCTGAGTCAGTGGTGGAGGCAGATACATTACTGAAATTTAAGAAACGACGAGACAAGAATATGGAAAAACTTAAAGTGGGGGGGGTGGTCATATGGGAGGCAGGTTTTAAGAGTCGGCAGAACATTGCGGGCCGAAAGGACTGTACTGTGCTCTACTGTTCGATGTTGTATGTTCTATGAAACCACACTGACAGAGACAGTCCACAGATGGAGTGAAATTTCCTTCTCCCCTTCACTGTGATCACAACTACATGAGATTTCCTTGACTGAGACGATAGACAGAGCTGATAAATCACTCCCTCAAACCTCACCGATTGAAAGGAGCTCCATTTATTTTACTTACAGACGGTTTGTCTCTCTCTACCTCGCACGTCCATCCCCCGCGCCCAGCACAGCGCGCACGCACACACACACACACACACACACCCAGCACAGCGCGCACGCACACACACACACACACACACACCCAGCACAGCGCGCACGCACACACACACACACACACACACACACACACACACACACACACACACACACACACACACACACACACACAACAATAACAACAACAAAACAAATGCACAGGATCAATCAGATACATGGATGTCTACTCACTTGTGGCTACAGGTGAGGTGACTGTGTACGAATTGGAAGGAGATAAGACCACCTACGACCTTTTCTCTCTCTGCTGTGAGCAGTGTTAAGTTAGGCGACTCGTCCCTGACTACCTTCCGCGTCAGGATCTCAAATCAATGAATCTGCAGCTGGGCGGCGGAACAATTTATGTATTATTGTAAAAAAATATGCAATGCAAATAAGCACCTTTTATCCTGACGCTTTGTAATGAGGAGCCTATTGTTCTCAGTCAGGGAGCTTCCTCTAACAACCACGGGTTCAGTGATAAGCAAATGAACAGGAATGATCAGAGGTTCAGGGGAGCAAATAGTCACATGACTACTGTGTCAGGTTTATAATAGGTCAAAATGGTGGAGTGGAATGTGTATATTGTCTGCGTTATACAGCACGTACTAGCAGGTGTAGACGCTGCATGAATTCCCAGTCAGGTTGGCAAAGGGACTGCACTGAAATAATGGGAGGGTAAAGTGTACAGGGTCTATAATGGACAAGGAATTCAGGTAAAATATCTTGAAATATGCAAAGATGTTTGTCCACTGATGCAAGCATGTATTCTCACTGGTCCATTTAGGGTGTTTATTTCAAACTGCGGAAGGGTCAGCAGTAGTTAGGGAGACAAATGGCACATTGGTATTTATCGTATGGGAAGTGTTGGCAGAGAGTTATGGAGCACTACAGCATACAGGAACTTCAGCCTATCTCTTCCATGCCAGCCTACCTTTCTGCCTTGTCCCATCCCCCTGCACCCAGACCATAGCCCTCCATACCTCATTGACCCATTATCTCTCATCTCATCCAACCGTCCAGCTTTCCCGAATGTCATTATTGAACGTACATGTACGACTTCCGTTAGTAGCTTGCTCCACTCATAGGAAAGTCAAGTGAAGTTTCATCTCTGATTTCTCTAAATTAGTCTTATCCTCTCCACTGAACACACCAGTGAATACATTCCTAATCTGGGCAAACAGTCCCTGCAGCTCAGGTCGTCAAGTACGGACAAGCCACTTGTATATTTTGTCTGCATTCTTCCAAGTTTATGGATATCTTCATTATCGGTAGGTGAACCAGAACTTCACGCATTACTTTCACTGACATATTTTACAATTTCAACATAACATCCCAACTCCTGCACTCAATGCCGTGATTTATAAAGGGCCATGTACGTAAAGCTCTCTTTACAACTTCATCTACCTGTGACGCTGATTTCAAGGAAATGTGGTTCTGTATATTGCAGAAACGCCTAACATTCACTGTCTTACCGTGTTTTGTCCAATAATTTGCAACACCTTACATTCACCAGCAATGAATTCGATCTAGCCCTTTTCAATCCATGGTGCAGATAGACTGACAGTATTAGTAGACCCCCTCAGTGCAGGAGCCCACATGTTGCCCTTAAACGTTTCACATTAATCGACTTCCTCGCCGTCCATTCCACTCACAATCTTGTAGTCATCGGCAAATTTGCTGATCTAGTGTACTACATTATCATCCGCATTCTTGTTACAGACGACAGCCAACGGACACAGCACGGATCTCCGTTGATACCACTAGCCACAGGCCTATAGTTTGCGAGCTGCCTACCGACTACCTCTCTCTGGCTTGTCCCACCCAGTCTATGTTGAATCGAATGGACTCCTTCATCCTGAATGCCTAGCGAATTAAAGTTCTGTCCAATCTTCCATGTGGTAGCTTGCATAAAGACTTATTAAAATCCAGGTAAACAATGTCAAACACAATGTGGTTAACTTGAGCAGCAAATTTGTGTAATAAATCCAGTTTGGTGGGGCCGTGTGTGTGTGTAAGAATATCATTGTTTGCAGCGGATCTGGTACAGCTGGAGAATTGGGCTGAAAAATGTGATGGAGAGTACACTGACTGTTAGCATCTTTGTATAGGATGGGTACAACAATGCCTAAAATAATGCAGCCGACGCAGCCCAGTCCTTTACGGGTAAGACCCTCCCGAGCATTGAGTACGTCTCTATGGAGCGTTGTCGCAGGAAGCAGCATCCGTTATCAAGGCCCTCCAGCATCCAGGCCATGGTTTCTGCTCACTGCTGCCATTAACAAGAAGGTACAGGATCCTCAGTACTCACGATCATGATCAGGAACGCTTATTACCCCTCAAGTAATAGGCTCTTGACGTAGAGGCTATAAATCTACTCGACACATCCCTGAACTTTTCATCTCATGATCTCAATACTGATTACTTAGTTATGCGTATTATTATTATTATTATTATTATTATTATTATTATTATTATTATTATTATTATTATTATTATTATTATTATTATTATTATTATTATTATTATTATTATTATTATTATTATTATTATTATTATTAATAATAATAATAATAGATTTTTCTCTTTGTGCGTTTGCATGTTTTATTGTCACTTCCACAATGGATGTTTGTTCATCCTATTGGGAGTAGTACTGTACTGAATTTACATAGAAACATAGAGACACAGAAAACCAAATGCACAATACAGACCCTTGGGCCCACACTGCTGTGCTGAACATGTCTTGAAAATGAAAATTACCTAGTGTTACACATAGCCCCCTATTTTTCTAAACTTCATACACCTATCCAGGTGTCTTTTAAAAGACCCTATCGTATCTGCCTCTACCCCCATCGCCAACAGCCCATTCCATGCACACCACTCACTGCCTAAAAAAAAATTACCCCTGACATCTAGTCTGTACCTATCCAGAAGCTCCATAAAACTATGCCCTCTCGTGATTACCATTTCACCTCTGGGGAAAAAATCAAAATATTAAAAATAAATCTGACTATCCACACGATCATTGCCTCTCATCATCTTATACATATCGACCCTCCGTTGCTCCAAGGATTAAAGGTTACATTCGCTCAACCTATTCTCGGAAGGCATGCTCCCCAATCCAGGCATCATCCTTGTACATCGCCTCTGCACCCTTCCCTGATTTTAAGTTCCCTGGCCCCCACCACCTTATTTTCGCCATGGCCGTCCAGTCCCGATATAACTCCGTCCCCCACCTGGACGGTCTCAAAGCTCTTCGCTTCCTTTTGGATTCCAGACCTAACCAATTCCCCTCTACCAACACTCTTCTCGTCTAGCGGAATTATTTCTTACTCTCAACAATTTCTCCTTTGGCTCCTCACACTTCCTCCAAACCAAGGGTCTAGTCATGGGTACCCGCAAGGGTCCTAGTTATGCCTGGCTTTTTGTCAGCTTTGTGGAACAGTCCATGTTCCAAGTCTATACGATATCAATCCTCCTCTTTTCCTTCACTACATCGACGACTGCATTGCCGCTGCCTCCTGCACGCATGCTGAGATTGACTTCATTAACTTTGCCTCCAACTTTCACCCTGCCCTCAAATTTACCTGACCCATTTCCGATACCTCCCTCCCACTTCTTCATTTTTCTGTCTCTATCTCTGGAGACGGCTTATCTACTGATATCTACTATAAACCTACAGACTATCACAGCTCTTCCCAGCATGTCTCTTGCAAAAATACTATCCCCTTCTCACAATTCCTCCGTCTACGCCGCATCTGCACTCAGGATGAAGCTTTTCATTCCAGGACGAAGGAGATGTCTTCTTTTTTTTTTAATTAAAGGAGCTTCCCTTCCTCCACCATCAAATCTGCTCTCAAACGCATCTCCCTCATTTCCCGCACATCTGCTATCACCCCATCCACCCGGCACCCCACTCTGGATAGGGCTGCCCTTGTCCTCAGCTACCACACCACCAGCCTCCAGGTCCAACGTATAATTCTCCGTAACATCCGCCACCTGCAACAGGATCCCTCTACCAAGCACATCTTTCCCTCCCCTACTCTTTCTGCTTTCCGCAGGGATCGCTCCCAAAGCGACTCCCTTGTCCACTCGTCCCCCCATCCCTTCCCAGCGATCTCCTTTTTGGCACTTATCCTTGTAAACGAAACAAGTGCTACACCTGCCCATACTCTTCCTCCCTCACCACCATTCACGGCCCCAGACAGTCCTTCCAGCTGAGGCCACACTTCACCTCTGAGTCGGCTGGTGTGGTATGCTGCGTCCGGTGCTCCCAGTGTGGCCTATTATATATTGGTGAGGCCCGACGCAGACTGGGAGTCCGTTTCGCTGAGCACCAATGCTCGGTCCGCCAGAGAAAGCAGGATCTCCCAGTGGACACACTTTTTAATTCCACGTCCCATTCCCAGTCTGATATGTCTATACATGGCCTCCTCTACTGTTAAAATGAATCCAAATTCAGGTTGGAGGATCAACATCTTATATACCGGCTGTGTAGCCTCGAACCTGATGGCATGAACATTGACTTCTCTAACTTCCGTTAATGCCCCTCCTCGCCTTCTTACCCCATCCCTGATATTTTTAGATTCCCCCCTTTTTCCCTCTCTTTCTGCCCATCACTCTGCCTGTTATCCATCTCCCTCTGGTGCTTCCCCCTCTTTCTTTCTCCAGAGGCCTCTTCCTTCCTCTTCTCCAGCTCTGTATCTATTTCGCCAATCAACTTTCCAGCTCTTAGCTTCATCCCACCCCCTCCGGTCTTCTCCTATCATTTCGCTGTTCCCCCTTCCCTTACTACGTTCAAATCTCTTACTATCTTTCCTTTCAGTTAGTCCTGACGAAGGGTCTCTGGCCGAAACGTCGACAGTGCTTCTCCTTATAGATGCTGCATGGCCTGCTGTGTTCCACCAGCACATTTGGTGTGTGTTGTCTGCACCCTCCCTATCGGTTCTACATCCTTCCTGTAGTGAGATGACCAGAACTAAGCACAATATTCCAAGTTGTGTCTCACCATGGTCCTATATAGAATTAACATTACCTCTCGGCACTTAAATTCAATCCCAGGGTTGATGAAGGCCAATGACTTCTTAAGCACTGAGTTAAGCTGAACAACAGCTTTGACAGTCCTATGGATTCCAACCTCAAGATCCCTCTGATCCTCCACAGTGCCAAGAGCCTCATCATTAATACTATAATCTACGATCATAATTGACCTACAAAAGTCAGCCACCTCATACTTATCTGGTTGCAATTCCATCTACCACATTTCAGCCTAGTGTTGCAACTTATTGATTTACCGCTCTAACCTCTTACAGCCCTCCACACCATCCACAGCACTCACAACCTTTGTGTCATCGGCCAATTTATTAACCTATCCCTCCTCTTCCTCTTCCAGATCATTTATGAAAACACAAAGAGTAGGGATCGCTGAGGCACACCACTGGTGATCGACCACCATATAGAATATGATCCGTCTGCAACCACACTTTGCCTTCTGAATCCACAAAACAATGTCCCCTTGGAAAACATGCCTCCTTACTTTTTCAATAAGCTTTGCATGGGGCACCTTATGAAAGACTCTGCTGAACTCCATTCACTACATCTACTGATCTACCTCTTTGACTGTGTTTAGTCACATCCACAAAATAATCAAATCAGGGTTTTATTGCGCTTTTTTTTTCTATTTACTGTGTGAGTCCACAAGAAAATTAATCTCTGTGTTTTGTATGGTGACATGCAGGATATTTGTTATGAACTTTGAATTTTGAACTCCGAACTGCTTAGAATCGACCTGCTTCGACCTGACTTGTGTCTCCCTTATCTTTACCAGGTCCTGAGTATCTCTCGATACAAAACTTCCCTGAACCTGTTAGCTTTCCCTATTATTCTCAGATGAACATGCACTCAATATTCCACTTCTGAGATCCTCCCATTGCCAAGTGCCTCTTACTTAACCGAATCCACATCCAGCAGATCCCTTCTGATTCAATCAAATGTATATTTTGTCCAGTTTAGAAACTCAATCTGAGGACAGGTCTTATCCTCCTACGTAGCTGTCTTGAAACTAATGGAAATGTGATCACTGGATTCACCCAGAGACATAATTCTGCCGTCTGGTCTGTCTCATTCCCAAAGAGGAGATCAAGTGGCACGATCTGTCGAGTTGGAAGTTTTTCATATTGATGAAGAAAACTTTCCTGACCACATTGGACAAACAATATCCAAACCCTCCCAACCCGCAGTTGGGAGTCTAAATAATCAGGTCCTTTCACTTTGTGAACATCGATGACATGTTCATCTATGAGAGATTCATGCTACATGCCCAGATTGACACCTCACTAATGAACAATCTGCTGTCGCTGGCTACAATCTTCCCCAAATCTGCTTTGAAAACACCCTTGGTTTTACCTTCACCAATTCTAACAGTGATATTTCATGACATCCATCCTTGTCATTCAAATGTCCTTGTTAACCATTCTGACATTTTTCATACTTACTGTATTTATCTCACTCTGCCTGTGAAATATCTGCTTTCTTCATTTTACCCAACCCTCAAAATTTCCCTCAGCATCTCGTGTTCCTTGATCTTGTTACCTTTGGCTCTTACACTAATGGGGATATGACAGTTATGGCTTGTGTTATTTTTCGGTAAAACATAGTGGCTGAATTAGACCATTCGGGCCATCGAGTCTACTCTGCCATAATGCATGCCTTCTCCCCTTAACCTTCAATACCCTTCCAGATCAATAACCTATTAATCTCTGCTGTAAATATACCCAATGACTTAGCCTTCATAGCTGCAAAGGGCAATGAATTCCACATATTCACCACTCTCTGGTAAAAAAAAATTTCTGATCACTGTGTTAAAGGGATGTTCTTCCATTCTAAGGACCATCTGATTCTAATGACCCCGATTATATGATACATCGTCTCCACATCCACTCAGGCTCTGTTTTAATATGCAACTGGCTTTAATGAGATCCCCAACCATTTTTATAAGCTCCAGTGAGGACAGATCCAGAGCTATCAAAAGCTCCTCCCTTTCATTAACAAAATCATTCCCATGAACCTTCTCTGGACCCTTTCCCATAACAGCAGATCCTTTCTCAGATCAGGGTCCCCAAACTACCTGCAATATTGCGAATGTAATCGAACAAATGTCACATAAAGCCTCAACATTACATCCTTCCTTTGATATTCTTTTCCTCTCGAATGAAATGTAAATATTGCATTTGCTATCCTTACAACTTATTTAACTGGCAAGTTAATCATGAGGAATCCAGCTTCCTTTGCGGCCCTGGACAAATCTGCTCGCCACTGTTCCCGAAGAGACATTGGATTGCATAGTAGGAGAGGGATATCTAAAGGAGCAAGTGGAGGCGGTCGGACGTTCCGCATGCCATAGCTGCTGAGGAGATTTTGTATTGTGCATAAATAGTCACTTGCAAACGATATATAACATTATGTTTAAGCGAACTCGCCATTCCGTGCGTGGCCCAGTGCTGGAGTTAGGAGAGAAGTGGTGAAGATTTTGTCATCACGCTGCAAGGGAGCCTTGATTTTAAACTGGAGTTGCGGCTGTGAGTTGAAAACATGAGTGATGGAACAGATCGTAGAGCGGTTGCGGGGAATGATGTTGTGATGTCTGCATACAGAGTCAGAACTGAAAGGTTGAGCACAGCGAGACTAATATTCTGAGTTGTGTGTGTATCAATGTGTATTTCAATGCAAGGAGTATTGTCAGAGAGACTGGTGTGGTCACCATGTGGAAACATGACTCTATTGAGACAAGGTTGCAGGAGGAACTGATACTCCACTATCTGCTCATTGTTCCAGGGATACATTGTTTTCGACATGACAGAGCAAGGGTGTGCGATACTTGATCTGCTGTTGGGGAATGATACGCTGCAGGTCATGTTTGTTTACGAGAACGAGTTTGCTAGTTCGAAACACTACCCACAGCAGAAAGTTTTCGAAGAACTAGCTGGATTCTAACCCAGAATCACTCGAATAGATGTTCGAGTCTTCAGTTTAAAGGCAATTAAGGTGCACATTGTTCTGCTCCTCGGTTGACCTTCTAAATTTCAGAAAGGCTAGTCTTCACATTACCAGAAACGATGTGGCAAGTGCCGATTGGTACTGGTTGCTTTCTGGCAAAAAGTATGATTTGCATGTGGAGGCTTTCGAAGATGAAATTTTGAGAGAACAGAGTGTGTGTGATCCTGTCAGAATAAAAACAGCAACCATAATAGATTTTGGAAACATTGGTTTACAAGAGATATTCAGCTCCTCCGTTCGAGGAGGAAAGGGGTGCACAATTATTAGGGAATGGAAGGAACTTTAGGTACCTGAGTATAGAAAATGCCAGTGAGCACTTAAGGGGGAAATCAAAAGTGCTAAAATAAGGCATGAGTTTGCTCTGGTAGACTAGGAGAAATATAATCACAAAGAATTCTGCAGCTGTATGAAGAGCCAAAGGGTAGCAATGAAGTAAACGGGCCCTCCTGAGGATCTTCCATGCATAGAGAAAAACAGATGGGGGAAACCTAATGCCCATACTCCTAATATTTCGAAGTTTTAATCAGATACATAACTTTCCCACAACTACCAACACCTCCACTTATCATCCACACACTTGGCACAAAACTGTCAATTCTGCCATGTAAATCATTGGCAGAATATAATGTGAAAAGAATTGGCCCCAACCAAGAGCAACTGCTGAACGAACAACAGTAGTCACCGGGAGCCAACCAGTAAAGTCGACTTTTTACCTACTCATTGTTTCTTTCCAATCAGCCAATCCCCTATCACGATTGTTCCGTTTCTAGCGTCATCTGCGAAATCATTTAGAAGACGTACTAAAAGTCCTTGCAGTTAACATTTACTGACTACTTTCCTGCCTGTTATTTCCACAAATAATTCTAACAATTTCATCAAGAATGATTTCCCCTCATGGAAACCATGCGAACTACGGTCTATTTTATCATGTGTCTTCGAGCTCCCCAAAACCTCATTGTTAATAATAAATTACAATGTCTTACCTACAGCTGACGTCATGCTACCTGTCTGTGTTCTGCCTCTCTCCCTTCTTAGAGAGTGGAGCGATGTTTACAATTTTCAGACCTCCAGAACCATTCCAGAATCCAATAACTCTTGACAGATCTATACAAATTCTTTATAATTCATTAATGCCTGATGGTGGTGGGCGGTGACAATTGCTGAGACAATGAGTGCGTGGCTTCAAGCTCCTGTACATCCTCCTGACGGTTGCAATGAGAAGCGGGCATGCTCTGGGCAAAGGGGCTTTAATGCTGCATGCTGCTTTCCTAAACATCGCCTATTTGAGATGTCGTTGCTGTTGAGGAGACTGGAAGCTGGATGAGTCTGCCACTTTCCGTGGCTTTTTGTGATCCTGAACAGTGGCACCTTCACCCAATAGCAGAGAGTGATGCAACCAGTTAGATTGCTCCCTGCGGTACAGCTATCCGAAATTTGCCAAATTCCTTTGAGACATTTCCAGACTCCTCGGACTCCGAATGAATTATAGCAAATGCCTGCCTTCTCCGGAATTAATGATGGGTCCAGGGTTGCTCTTCGCCGATGTTGACGCCCAGGTACATGAAACCGCTCATTGTTTCCTCTGCTGATCCCTTAACGGAGACTGGTATGATATCCCCAGACCTCAACTTCCTGAAGTCTACAGTCAATACCTTGGTCTCACTGACGTTAAGTACAAACTTTTTGTTTTGACTCCACAGAACAAGCTGATCTATCTCACTCCTGTTCACCTCATCATCACCATCTGAACTTCTGCCAACAATAGCAGTGGGAATCGGGTTTCAGAGAAAGGCTGAACAGGTTAGGTCTTTATTCTTTGGAGCGTAGAAGGTTGAGGGGAGACTTGATAGAGTTATTTATAATTATGAGAGGGATAGATAGAGTTGACGTGGATAGGCTTTTTTTCCATTGAGAGTAGGGGAGATTCAAACAAGAAGACATAATTTGAGAGTTAGTGGGCAAAAGTTTAGGAGTAACACGAGGGGGAATTTCGTTACTCAGAGAATGGGAGCAGTGTGGAACGAGCTTCCAGTAGAAGTTGTAGATCTTGTTTCGATATTGTCATTTAAAGTAAAATTGGATAGGTATGTGCACAGGAAGGGAATTGAGGGTTATGGGCTGAGTACAGGTCGCTGGGGCTAGGTGAGAGTAAGCGTTCGGCACGGACTAGAAGGCCTAGATGGCCAGTCTCCGTGCAGTAATTCGTATAGGTTTATATGACTATATGGCAAATTTATGGACGATATAAATCGACAAAGTTATACATATATATTTGAGTCACCCACACCGACGGTGCCCTCCTACGTTGCCGCATTTCTGACATACTGTCGTCCACAGTGAAAAAAAGACGCAGATGCACAATCAGTTCATATTATCATCACTGATGCAACCACAAGCTGCGGTAAAAAAACATCTCATAGGCATTCTAATATTTCCTTCTTTTCGGTTCCTGTAGCAGCCTGATTTTCCCAATCTACATGCAAATTCAAATTCCGCACGGCCTTTTTCTGTGTTCTAGGACTCTGTGACTCTTTCTCCTCCTCTCTCAGCTCTACAGTCCAACACTTTCTCCTTCTTCCCGTCCCCCCCACAACACGTCACATTACAGCAATACTTTTTTTTTCAGCCTGTGACCTTTCACCAGATGTTACCTGTTCGATAATGAGAGAACTTCTCTGTTCTCAGTCTGTTCGCATTTGGTGGCAAATAGAAGCACATAACAGGGCAGAATTAACCAGACGGATGTCAGTATTAGAATTGTAACAGCCACAGAAGCAAGTGTAAAGAACTTGGAATGTTTTGCAGACAAACTGAATTTTCACCCTCACAAAGGGCCGGGCATCTCTTTGGCCCTCCCTCGCAAACAGCTACCCCCTTCTGTTTATCATCCTCTCTCTCTCTCTTTCTCCCTGTCCCACTTCACCGCCCGATTCCAGGAAGTCCTCTGACTTTTGTCTGTGGATGAATTTGCATCTGTGGCTTTGAACACGTGACACCTGCGTGAGTGAAATGAATTGGCCTTTGTTCTCCATCTGTGTTTCCTGTTGCCTATAATTTCCCGTCTTTTGCCTCACTCCCTTCTTAAAGTGCGGAGTGGCATTTGCAAATGTACATTTCCCTGATGGCATTCAAGAAGCTCGTGACTATTGAAAATTATCGAATACTAATGCCTCCACAATCATTTCAGACACTTCCCGACCTGTCGGCTACCAACCACCTTCTTCCCAGTATTGGCAACTACTCTCACTTGTGACCTCGACATCTAAATTTTGGCATGGTTATGGTGTATTTCGCAATGATGATCAACACAAAATGCTTAGTAAATTTGTCGGACATTGTTAATCACGAACTTTTCAGAATCATATTCTACTGTTGTCTGTATTTTAGTCCCCGCACACCCAAAAACGCTTTTGATATTGTCTTTTATATCATTAACTATTGTAACTTTTGATTTCATTTTTTCTTATTGCTGTTTTATTGCTTTTAGTTCTTATTTTTTTAATCCTTTAATTTCCTACAAATTATTCAGTTATTGAATAAGTTATGTTGTTTTTTTGCTTCATCCTCCATTTACACTATTTCTTCACCTTTGACATTTATCTATCTCGTGCCTTCTGATTTACTCCCAGAGACACCAGGCATTGCTGCTCCGTCATCGCCCGTGCTCATGCCCCCTTCTAATCAACTTTGGCCAGTTGCACTCTCCTGCCTATGTGGTACTTCACTGTCATACTCATATGATTGTACCTTCTACCTCCCAAACCCCAGCGTGAATTCTGATCACAGCCTGATTATACATCAACAAATACAGCTTGCACTTACTGTAGCGTGCTCAATCACAAGCTGCTCTAAATCTCGTCGTGCAGAAACACTACAAAATCCATCATTTGGGATCCAACACCAACCTAATTTTCCCAAACGTCCTGACCATTGAAACTTTTATGGCTACCATAACTTCGGCCTTTTTACATTCCTTGTATCTCCCCTACTGCAATCTGTAGCCCGCATCCTCGTTACGACTGAGAGATGTGTACATAACTCCCGTCAGGCTCTGTTATTCATTGTAGCTTCTTAATTTTACTCACAAGCATACTCTGTCTTCATAATCCTATAAGCCCATGTGTTGCAACGAGCGAATGAAGCGAACACAGGCATGGAGATTGAGTTAGGAATCTGATGCGGACGTGAACGTTAAACAACAAACAGGAGGGATCTTGACACGGAGCCTTGATACAGACAGACGGAGTTTCATAGGTAAACCTTGAAACTGGAGCAAAACTTAGAACACATGGTCTTGAGCAGCCGGGAAACGTGAATTAGAACACAAGCAAAACCCAGGATCTGGCTGTAACCAAGTGGCTGGAAAGCCGGGATCCTTATGCTTCAGGTTTTGATGGAAATCAGGTGTGTTCTCTTTCAACAAAGAGAATTAGAAACTAATGGGAAATTAAATGTCGGAACGGTGGCGCAATCAAAGCAAATTAGGATAAAATGGGAAATTGTCGATCGGGATGTGACAATACCCCCTCCTCCCCCTTCAACGGGGAACTCGTGGCATCCATGACACCACATTTATAATCTGGCACGGCACTTAAAACATCCAAATCTCGGATACTTTCTCGTTCTCAGTCCTGGGCCATGCCACTTCGATATGCTCTCAGTCATTTTAATGTGGAATGCAACAGAAATAACACGCAGTAAGGAGCACTACTTACGTACATGAAATAATAGACTAAAAGTCTCTATCCAATATACAGTGTAAGAGAGACAAATATGGATATAGCCACACTGTAAAATGACCGCGGTGTGGGTGTAATGCACTTCAAAAACTGGCGGATGAATTCTATATTATGCGTTGACCTTGATTCTGAAAGGCACTAACAGTCTGCTTAAAAGTCCAAAGTGTCTTAGGGCAGGCGCGAGCGCAATTGCTCTTACTAATGCAAAGGTGCTTGGGATGATGAAAGGGTTGACGGTAGATACGTCACCCGGGCTATATGGACCAGACCCTAGCGTTCGGAAAGAGATAGCTGAGGAGATGCTAAAGTCATTAGTAACGACCATTCAAAAAATCACTAAATTCTGAAATTGTTCTAGCAGAATGGAAGATTGCAACTATCTCTCTGTTATTTAAGTAGGGCGGGAGACAAAAAGACATGAATTTATAGCTGAGTTACTCTGTCCTTCAATTGCCCTGTAAGAGTTCCGAACTTAGGCCAATCAAATCTCTCTAAAGACCTCAGAATTGCTGTCCACTGACGCTGCCAACTAACCTGGCGCAGTCTGAGCAACTCTGAAAGGTGGAATGGGGCAAGTCTTGCTTCATTCAGTTGTGTAAAGTTAATAGAAACTTATCCAAAAATTCTACTGGCTGTAATAGCTGCAAGAGTCAATGAATAATTCTGAACTATCAAATTTCAGTTTTTGAGTTTTAGTTCTAATGTTTTACAGTTTCCCCTGTTTTGGGTTATTCTGTGGAAAATAAGAAATATGTGAGTACATTTTCAAGACACTGTAACTTCCCTCCATCCATACTTGTCAGATCTTGTAGAGCAGGGATGTCAAACTCATTTTAGGTCACAGGCCGGATTGAGAGAAATGCGACTTCATGCGGGCCGGATCAGTTGTGCACGCGCGAATGCACGCGCGCGTGCTCCCACAGCTTTCGTTGCCTTCATTTTTTCAACCTGCTCTCATGTGTCTCAGTCTCTGCTATATCTAAAATTGTTTCACTTTACGAATTTCGTTTTTTATGAAGCGGATTGCCTAGCAAGCATTCTTTTTCATGATTGGTATTAACTTACAGACGTAGAATACAAGAAAGTAGGCAACGAGAAAGAAACGATGCTATTTCGGCTAAGACTGTTTTGGGAGCCATACCTTTTCCATTAATAAACCGTTTGAAATCAAGCATTACAAACTCAAATGTAGACCTAAGATAGAAAGATAGCGAAATGGGAAGGTAGTATCGGAAATGGACCAGGTAAATTTGAGGGCAGGGTGGAAGATGATGGCAAAGTTGATGAAGTCGACGAGCTCTGCATGCGTGTAGGAAACAGCACAAATAAAGAGTGACACCGCCTAGAGAACTAAAAAAAATAATAAAAAATAACAGACATACCTGCGATCCATGCCAGTACTCATGATTACAAGGGTGTTCTATAGTCACTGTATTTGTTATCAGATCAGCGAGAATTGCCAATTCAATACACCAATCGAAAATAATCTGAGCTAGATCTGGATAACCAGTGTCATTACTGACAGTGATATCTGCGATTCATTTTAGTAGTATGGTTCAGCTGACAGACGTATTTAAATTCATATATTGTTGTTCTGTCAGTGATGCGAAAGCATAATGAGCGACGCAGATGGTCCGGTCCGTGTAGTCAGCGTTCTTGCCTTTACCCTGAGGCTGGACTTTTCCCTTCTTTCCCTCTGAAAACTGGCCTGAACCCCAGCCTGAAACCTACGCCTGAAGGCTTGCCGGATACCTACGCCTGAACTCCTGCCTGCTACCCACGCCTGAAGCCTTGCCCATGACTGCATCCTCGCCTGTATCGCCGTCAAGTTTAGCCGCCGGAGTGAAACCGAAGCCCTGCCACGCCAACAGAAGTAACTATCTATCTTTGAGCTTGGATCTATCTCTTTGAGTCCCTGTGTTTAGTGACCGCGTATGAATCCCGGTGCTATGTCCTGCCCCAAGGAGGCATCCTGATCTGTGTGAAGCATTGGCCCACGTCCTGTTTCCAAAGAGGGGTCCGGGCTCTGTGTTCTCTATTCCTGCGCTCCAGTCCAAGTCTCGGTTCTCACGTCCAAGGCTGCGTGGAGTTTCCAGTTCAAATCCAAGGCTCCGAAGAGTTTCCAGTTCAAATCCAAGGCTCCGAAGAGTTTTCAGTTCGAATCCAAAGCTCCGAAGAGGTTCCAGTTCAAATCCAAGGCTCCGAAGAGGTTCCAGTTCAAATCCAAGGCTCCGAGGAGGTTCCAGTCCATGTCCAAATCCAAGTCGTAGCCAAGGCAATGAGTCCCAGTCTCCTCTTGGACTAGTATCCGCGTCCAGCTACGCCTCTCCCCGCTTCTGCTTTGCTGTCCCTCGAACTAGGCTCTGTGTTCTTGCTCTCCCTCGATCAAAACCAAATCTGAGCTTCATGTCCTCGTCCAGTCCTGGAGTCCTGCATCCGGCACGCACGTCTCGTCCTGTTGCCTTGCCACGTTCAGCGCTAGCCTAAAACCGGAGTAAGAACCAGAGTGAAGACCAAGGTTCCGGGCCCCTGTCCAGTCTCTGGGTCGGAATCCTTGTCCAGGTTCCTCGTTCCCAGTTTCTATTTCCTCGTCTAGGTCATACGTTACTACTCTAGTCCTGGCTCATACCCTGTCTCCTCGTCTTGCCCAGGGCCTGTGTTTTGTCCAGCGTCGTTTCCTCCCCACTTTACTTGCTTTCATGATACACCTCGTCTTCTCCCTCTTACTTCAGTGTCTGTGTCTTGCATTACAACGCGAAGATTTATAATAATACAGCGAACTTTTCTGGCAGCCGTCTCGGTCATTGCCGATATTATTACGAATACAATAACAAAACTCAATGTTCAATGGCCCTATCTGCCTTGTAACTGTGGTCATTCTTTGGGGCCTTTGTCCCGAAATGTCTCTCCTCCAAGCTCATAACGACTTTCAGGACAATTCTGTCCGTGGCATCGGTAGGATCTTGGCCTGACAGGGATTCAAAATGACGTCATTGCTGACAATTGGCTTTCGAAATTTAGGTGGATAGATTATGAGCATTTTATTTCTTGTAAGGAGCGGACACTGGAAGTGAAGTATGTTACCAATGTGGTCTCCGTTGTGCTTGAACAACCAGTGCCTCTGTAAAGATAATATCTGAATTATGGTGACAGAAATAGGGGAGACTTGTGGGCAATGAAGAGTAAACAATAAGGTCGTCAGTGAACAATCTTCGGACAGCGAAGTTGTGGAGGGGATGTCGTGCCTTGTTGTAGAGACGCTATGGAGATGGTGGAAGTTATGGAGAATATGTTGTTTGCAGATGTTCTTGGCGTTTTACCTGAGGACAAGGAGACCCAGTCTCTTCCCTTAATTTGGTTGGGAAGGAGTGATATCACAACAGAGAATGGTGAGGGCAGCACCGGTCGTGGTGGAAGGGAAACACAATTCACAACAGACACTCTTGAGTCAAGGATAGAGTGGTTGAAAATAGGGTGTTCTTTAAAAATGTCAGGCGGCGGCGTGTAACAATTGTATGCAAGTTTATTCATCAGAAATTTGCTAATTGCATACAGAGCATTAATGGGGCAAAGGGGCCAAAGCACAAGATCCATGACGGTTAATGTATTTCCTTCCCAACACCGTTCTCCTGCACTCCCTGCATAACCTTTGATCCCCCTGTTAATTACGCACCTATCATACTCCGCTTCAAATATGCCCAGTTATGTGGCTACGACAGTCGCTTGTTGACAATTAATTCGAAAGGCACTCTGCCACTAGCAATAGACATTCATCCTCATCTTTCTCCTAAAGGGACGCTCATCTATTCCGAGGCTAGGCTCTTTGGCCCAATACCCTTTCGGATGCATCCCTTGCAGGACCGTTCAACCTCAGCCTTTCAATTACAGGAAAGCATCCCTGGTCCCCTAACCACATTCTCCAAAATCCCACCGAATCCAGACACAGGGCCATTAAACACGACTGATACGTCAAATCATTTTCGGAAACCGGCTGCGGATCATCACAACTGCTAGCACATATACTCTTAGACAGGCTCCTCAGGACAGTAAATGATCGACGTACATACAGTAAAGAACAAGTTAATTAACACCTGATATGTGTGACAGCGGTATTATTTATTATTCCGAGAGTTACAGCTGAGGAGGAAAATGCGTGGTTAGGTATTCTTTTTTAAGTTAACTTTGGAAATAGACTCACCGGGAAGTGCAATGATGGCGAGGACGGGGAAGAAAATCACTCGAATGGTGATAAACATATACGTGATTCGAAAACCTACTGATATCCAACCATCATCTGCAAAAATAAGTGGAACCATTCAGAAGACATTATTCCGATTTCCCGTTATATTCCACGCTGCTGTTCCCAGATTTTTATCCATTACGGAACAAGCTACTCTCTCCCTCTTTGTATCGCTGCCGATGTCTGCCCGTGCCAGTAGAGGCTGCTCTCGCTGAAACTGGGGGAACTGTGTGAATCTGACGCTTATTAATTAGATCGACGTCAGCAGACTTCCTTCAAAAAGCAGATGCCTATTATGTTCCATGAAATGACAGGTAGAGTGAATCCTTTGTTTACCTTGTAGTTGAAGAACAATTGTGTAGATTCGTGCTGCAGTTTTGACATATCCTGAAATTACAAATAAATAAGTAAGTAAATAAATAAATCTCATAACGGTCCGGAGGGGTAACACAATTTAAAGACGAACAAGCTGGTCCAAAAATAATAACCCAATATTTGTATTTTCCTTATAATATCTCGTGTAAGGAAAGAGGTAAATTAGTCGAAAATCGCATCTGTATCCTCCTTGGCGTTGGTACAAATGGGAAACAGAAAACAGTGTTTCAAAAGCACAGAGGTATTAACTTATAATGAGGAAGTTTTATGAGAGAGAAACGACTACCAGCTACTATGTAAACGTGCTCTCGTTTTGGACTTCTGTGGTGAGTAGACAAGAAAGGCAGACGTTCGGGTGTGGGAAGACAGAGAGTGATAGTGTGAGAGACAGAGACAGAAAGAGACAGAGAATTATGTAATTAGTTATCAGCAACTTGGTTCCATCCAGCACAATTTGTATCAGATGACTCGTAGTCGTTAAGTATGCTTTGCACACAGTCTTCCTGCTTTTTCACAAGGGGCTGAATGGTATTTCTCATATCATCCTCACTAAGCAGTCGTTTAATAATCTTCAGCATTTGTGTCTCACATCCTTCCGAATTCTTGATGTCTTGAATCAGAAAGAAGCATGGAATAACATTAAATCACATTTTCCTTACAACCCGTGGCCGTACCCGTATCCCATACAAGAGGCCACGCCGCAGTCATACGCACATTGCCACTGTACGGTAGCTGATGCTGTTCCGCTTGGTGTAAAGAGTCGGTGTGATAGGATGCCTTGGTAGGATTCAGGGATAGGATTCAGGGGCATCAGCATATTTCTATGAGAATACTTTGTAGTTATTAGCAAGCAAAGGGAATGCTGTAACTTTGGACAATTCTTCCCCCACTGTAGATCACACAGAAACAAGCAGCCACCAGTTCTCTAATTCGGTGTCTTATTTTATTGTGCACAAACACGTGGCGAATTCAATGACACTGCATGTGCTGAACTACAACGGGTGAACTACATCTATTTCAGACTGCAATTCATCTGATTGGTGATGTGCAATAATTGTCTTTGCTGTTCTACACGGCCTCGCTGAAACATCACAAACCTGAACATTTATTTGCAGCTTTTTTCACAATATTTTAAGTGTGAATATGTTAAAACTACAGTGGTACGCATAAGTTTGGGCACCGCTGATCAAAATTTCTGTTACTGTGAATAGCTAAGCGAGCAAAAGATGACCTGATTTCCAAAAGGCATAAAGTAAAATATGACACATTTCTTCAATATTTTAATAAAGATTACTTATAGTTAATCTATCTTTTACAGTTTCAAAATAACAAAAAAAAGGAAAAGGTCCCGAAGCAAACGTTTGTGCATCCGGCGTGGTCAGTACTTAGTAACACGCCCTTTGGCAATTATCACAGTTTCTAAACGCTTTTTGTAGCCATCTCAGTGTCTTTCAATTCTTGTTTGACGGATTTTCGCACATTCTTCCTTGCAAAAGGCTTCTAGTTCTGTGAGATTCTTGGGCCGTCTTGCATGCACTGCTATTTTGAGGTCTATCCACAGATTCTTGATGTTGTTTATGTCGAGGGACTGTGCCAGTCAATGCAAAACATTCAGCATGCGCCTCTTGAGGTAGTTCATTGTGGATTTCGGAGTGTGTTTAAGATTATTATCCTGTTGTACAAGCCATATCCTTTTCATCTTCAGGTTTTTACAGACGGAGTGATGTTAGCTTCTAGAATTTGCTGGTATATAATTGAATTCATTCTTCCCTCTACCGGTGAAATGTTCCCCGTGCCAGTGGCTGCAACAAATGCCAAAGAATGATCGGTCTACCCATGTGCTTAACATGTGGAGAAGAGAATGTTCTATTTTAGCTTCATCAGTCCACAGAACCTGTTTCGAAAATACATCAGGCTCGTTTAGATGTTCGGTTGCAAAATTCTGAATTTTGTGGTGAGGATGCAGGAAAGGTTTTCTTCTGATGACTCTTCCATGAAGGTGTCGCTGCACAGTAGAACAGTGCACCACCACTCCAGAGTCTGATCAATCTTCCTGAAGGTCTTTTGCAGTCAAACGGGGTTTTGATTTGCCTCTCTGGCAATCCTACGAGCAGTACTCTCGGAAAGTTTGCTTGGTCTCTTAGACCTCAACTTGACCACCACCGTTCCTGTTAACCGTTCATTTCTTAATTACATTACAAACTGAGGAACCGGCTACCTGAAAACGCATGGCTATCATCTTGTAGCCTTCTGTTGCTATGTGGGAATCATTTATTTTGATTTTCAGAGTGCTAGGCAGCTGCTTAGAGGAGTCCAGATATACTGATCGTGGGACAAGATTTGAGGAGTTAGAGTATTAATAAAGCTTTGAAATTTGCATCACCTTGGTTTTTCCTAACGAAGAATGCGAACAAGCCATAACCCTAACAAGCTATTTAAAGTCGGAGACCTTGGTAAAAGTTATCTGAGAAAATAAATCTCTTTGGTTGCCCAAACATTTGCACGGTGCTCATTTCCTTTCTTTGCACTTTAAATTGTACAAAGCAAAAACAATGCACCAATCTTGCGTAAAATGTTGAAAATAATGTTTCGGCAATAACTTTATGACCACTGGAGATCAGTTCATCTTCCATTCACTTAACTATTCACAGTAACAGAAATGTTGAACAGGGGAGCCCAAACTTTTGCATGCTACTGTTTGTTTAGATGCATGCTGTATTGACAGCATCGGACATCAGAAAAGTAGAAATCTGTATAAAGCTGCAAGTGATATTCTTAGGTTCCCCGGGGTGTTTCATTATCTGCAACACTGAACACAAGCTGCACCTTTTTTCATTCTTTAGGTTCTTTATCTACCTCTCCACGGAAAAATGTACGGAATTATTTTTGTGCAGATAGACAATATAAAGTGATGTAAGATGCCCTTTCCTCCGCTAGTCGGCTGGTCCACTTCAGCATAGTTAGCCCACCTGCTTAACCCGCTACTCTGGCTCCACCCCACGATCAGGGTCACGTGCAGCCATGTGAGTTGGTGCAGGGTCGTGTATATTACAAGTGCTGGCTATGCGACCACTGACGCCAGACAGAAAATCTTTGAAGAGTGATTATTATCGCTGGGGTCCTTGAACACTGGGACGAATTGTTACCGTTTAGCTCACTGACATTAATGAGATTGCATTTGAGATTGTGGAGGAGATTCTTGTGAGGGTACGATCTATACAAAAGGGAAGGATTACACAGGAATCCAATGGGATGGCTAGAATATTTAAGGTGGGTTTAAATTAATTTGGCAGGGGGCTGGGAACAGGCGTGATAGTTCTGAAAATGTGGTAGTTGCTTGACAAACAGTGCAACGTGTAATGAGACTTCTAGCATTGTAAGGCTGATGATAGGGCAAGATTGCAAAGGCAGGCAAAATCGAAATATGTGAATACTGGACTGGCGGTGTTATATTTTCTGGAAGTGCGCCGGACTCAGCAGAGAGTGTTGTGGACACCCCAGCGGATCTGTAGTTCGGAACTTCCCATGATTCAGGACATTACATACCTCACAAACAAGAGTAGGGATATGGTCTGCAAATTACAACGGGAAATAGGAAATGCATGCTAAAAGGACAAGGTAGCAAGAGTCAAGGTGGAATTCAATAAGCAGGGAAACAGGGAAGATCAGGTTTGTGCTTGATGGTGGGAATGGTGGGAATTTTCAGAATGCCTGCGAGGTGGCTTTTTCGAGCAGCTTGTCGTTGAGACCACTAGGGGAAGGGAACAACTATTCTAGATTAGGTGCTGTGTAATTAGCCAGAATTGATTAGGGTGTTTGCTAAAAGAGCACTTTGGAGAAAATGATAACTACATGAAGGAATTCACACTGAAACATCAGAAAAGGGAGCTGAAACGGGATGCACTGGAATTACAGGGGAGTAAAGAGAATTACAGAGGCATGAGAAAGGAGTTGGCCAGAATTGATTGAAAAAGAACAACAGGCAACAGACAATAGACCATAGGGGCAGACGTAGACCATTCGGCCCTTCGAGCCTGCACCGCCATTTTGAGATCATGGCTAATCATCTACTATCAATACCCGGTTTCTGCCTTGTCCCCATATCCCTTGATTCCCCTATTCATAAGATATCTATCAAGCTCCTTCGTAAAAGCATCCAGAGAATTGGCCCGCACTGCTTTCCGAGACCGTGCATTCCAGACCCCCACAATTCTCTGGAAGAAGAAGTTTTTCCTTAACTCTGTCCTAAATGACCTACCCCTTATTCTCAAACCATGCCCTGTGGTACTGGACCCTCCCAGCATCTGGAACATATTTCCTGCCTATATCTTGTCCGATCCCTTAATAATCTTATATGTTGTAATTAGATCCCCTTTCAATCTCCTTAATTCCAGCGTGTACAAGCACAGTCTCTCTAACCTCTTTGCGTAAGACAGTCCTGGCATCCCAGGAATTAACCTTGTAAATCTACGTTGCACTTCCTCTTCTGCCAGGATGTCCTTCCTTAACCCTGGAGAACAGAACTGTACACAATACTCCAGGTGTGGTCTCACCATGTGCCTGTACAAATGCAAGAAGATTTCCTTGCTCTTGTACTCAATTCCCTTTGTAATAAAGGCCAACATTCTGTTAGCCTTCTTCACTGCCTGCTGCACTTGCTCATTCACCTTCAGTGACTGATGAACAGGGACTCCAAGATCTCCTAGAATATTGACAGGAATGACAGAAGAGCAGCAACGGCTGTATATTTCCGTAAATAATTTTTGAAGAAACGGGATATAAACATATCAAAGAGAGGCAATACACACAAAATGCTTGTGGAACGCAGCAGGTCAGACAGCATCCATAGTAAGAAGCACAGTCGAAGTTTCGGGCCGAGACCCTTCGTCAGGACTCGGCGAAGCAACATACACAAAATGCTGGTGGAACGCAGCAAGCTGATTTCCTCGAGTTTGCGACCCTAAAGAGGAGATGTGTTCTAAAAGAAAGATGATACAAACGTGGCGATCAAGAGAAGACATTTTGAACATAATAGCCATAGAGAAGGCAGGTAGTAGAGCAAGAATTAATGGGAATTCAATGACTGGGAAGTTTCTAAATGACAACAGAAGGCAACTAAAAAGTCACTAAGAATGTAAACCAGGAATACAAAATTATGCTAGCAAATAATATTAAAGAAGTTTCCAACAGTATCGTCACATAGACAAACTGAAAGATAGAGGCGAAAGTGGAAATCGGGCAGGAAAGCGATGATCGAGAGGTAGTAATGGCGGATAATGAAATGGCGGACGGACTGAATAAATGTTTTGCATCAATGTTGGCCGTGATACTGGCAGTATGATGGAAGTTCTAGGTATCAGGGGTCAGGTAGTGAAACCAAAACTCTACTCATTAATTCCAAAATAAGAGTTGCTCCGTGGATAATGTTCTGCATACCTGCGGCTAAATTTCTTGTCGCATTTCAAAATCTTCAATGGAAACTGAATTGTCATGGCAAAAATCGTTCAGCAGTCATTTTATCATACTGGCACATTAGCTAGTGCACGGTGCTTTTAAAGTTGGGGATGTTGTGAAGATTTAATTAAATGGAGAACATTATATACAGCATCGGATAGGCCATTCAGTGAACGATGTTTTGCCCACGTTGACACCACTTTATACTGTGTGAAAGATTACCCGTCAGTTATAATGATTAGTTAAGGACGGGCAGATTCTGTGCTTATTGTATCATCTAATACACAAATAAATTTACACAACCTAAAACGCCTGTGTGTACTTACAAAGTTTCCAGGACGTCCCCGCCCCCCAAAAAAGGACAAAGAATAGAAAAGCTAGAAAGGAGTCAACGCTGGCCAGGTTCTTCCTTGTCCCGATCTCACTACCACGTGTCCTACCTGGGGCTGTTTCTTCAGCGACCTGCGTTGTTTTGCCTGAGGGGAGTTGTGGCTCCTTTGCATTTGAAGCCTCCCGTTAGAATCTACCGTGAATGGTGAATGAAGATGAAGCTAACATACCATCAGCGGAATCAAATTTTGATTTCTCTTTCCCAAAAGGAGGTTCCCGTACTGCGGGAACTAAATCTATCCGCCGAATAGATTCCAGCCATCCTTCCATCGTTAGTGGAACTTCATTTCCTGTTGTCTGGAGCCTTTTTTCGCGAGCTCTACACTGCATCCACCCTCAAAAGTTACTTGGAGCATTGACCCCGTGGTAAAGGTCATGTGTACCCATACGTTGTCCAGATGCTGTCCTGTAAACAATGATCATTGTTGATAGTTGTATCTTTGTCAGCTCTGTTCATTGCCGTGACAAATGTATTTGGACTGCAGTGACCTGAGAACTGTAAACGTTATGCTATGTCTGAATGTTCCTTTGTACTCATGTACTAGGTTTCATGACGATTCTTTTTAGCTTTCATCGCTGATACCACCCGTCCCTCACCAGCGCCCACTCCAGCGCACTCCTACCCCGTCATTGCCTTCACAGGACCACCAACTCGAAAAGTCGTTAGAAAGCACATTATTTTCTGCTCATTGTGAAGTTGTTGAATATCACCGGTCAGGGAATAATGACCCTGTGACGATAGTTGAAGATCGCATAAGAGCTTCGATTTGACTTGCTTTCAATAACTTTCATTGAATAACCTATTCAGAGAAACACCGATACGTAACGGTACTAGAATGCCGACAACTATTGTTTCGTTTGTGCGTTTTCGGCATTAATTTTGCTCTCTGATCAGTCTGTATCTCTCTGTCACTCCAACCCGATAACAATTCTCAAGGTTTGGGATTGTTTATTGTTACCCATCAGTTGGAGAGCATAAAGAAGAGTGAAACGATTATTACTGGATTCCGATGCACACCACATATAAAAACACAATAAAAATAGCAATACTATAAAACACGATGTGCACGTCACTATTTAATGCGGTGGTAAGATTCAGAGCCTGATTGTATGTACTGACATAGACACTGCGGGTGTATCTAAACATGAGGTGACTCGGACAAGAAATGATAAAGTGAGAGCTAAAACGTGCCGGACTGTCAGAGCGTTGTGCAGCAAAAGTATGGTGGCTTCCGAAGACGATAAACTTGGCTTCCGGAAATTAATGTGAAGGCCGGTACCAGCGGGGTGGCGTCTGCTTTGAATAGTGCACGAACGTCGTTGTACTGGATCGATGAGGAAGCCATAGAAATTGTTAAAACACTCGGCTAAGCAATAAGAGCAAATCAAGGACAGGCAGGTGCCGCCCTACCTCTGGCGGGGGAGGAAGAAATGTACTCAGGCTTTTCAACCTAGAGACCCTGTACATGAAACGACGCCTAACAAAGTCTCTGCTAAGAAGGGCCTATCAGGTGATCCTGGGGACAAGGACTGCTGTGGAAGTCTAACTGGATACACGACACCAACTGCAAGTTACCTTCTGCTGAAGCACTGAAGTCGGAAAGTTGAATTCCTTTCATTACTTTGGTTGTTTTGAATATTCGACTTCACTATGCCGGGGAAATCCTATGGTGCTTATTTGGGCTTAGCTTATGTATATGCAACATATGCAACTAATTTAGTTAGTTGTTGAATTTATAGGGAGATTCCTCCGCATGAAGCAGGGATTGTGCCCGTTGTGGCCTCTTCCCTTCAATAAAACCGAGCGAGAATGCTTCTTTAAAATAGCCAGCAGCTTTAACTCCTATTAATGGCCAGACAAGGGGAAGGAATGGCTACAGGATAGAGAAGATAATCAACAGAAGAACAAGACTACATGGATATCAATCAGCTCGATATTAATTAATGGACATTGATTTGTGAATGGTCTATGCCAATCGATTATTTAACAAATCACAATGTGCCTCGATTGTCTGTCGCTACTCAAACAGATGAAAAGTGCTGGTGCCGAAAAAAATAAAAGGCCGTGTCAGTTAATAGGAAGGAGTAGCTGCAGAGAGAAGACTGACTTATTGTACCGTAATCTTTGCAACTCTGAAAGGTGCTGACGATTAATAAATAGCAAATACTGGATACCCGTCGTTACCCCTGGTTACGTCAGAACTGGACTGGATGTCGCTACCCTGGATTTGTAGTACCGGCAGTACTTCTCTCTCATAACTCAAACACCCCTTGCCCATCCGCGAAGAAAGAGGGGGATTACGCTTACAGAAACGTTCCGGATGCTTACTTTTCCTCTGCATGCGGCAGGGAGAACAGCTCAAGAACTGACGCGGGTGACTACATCCCACTAAAAAATGAAACTGCCTTAACTCCGGAGATTACGTAATTGAAGAGAAAATAATTATCCGCTGATATATTAGCTGCAAGCACAATAGCTTTACAATATCGTATGACCCTAAATTTTGTGGTCGGAGTCACCTATGCCATCACAGGACACACTGCGGTCTGATATTGGCGTTAATTTCAAATGTTGTACTGGTTATCCGATGTACTTGTGCCTTAAGGCCATGGTTCTGCCCCGGACACGTGTCAATGTTTATTCAATTGAAACTACCATCTTTTGACTCCTAATGTGATGAAAACGCGTGTTTAGACATGTGGCCGCTCTCTTCAGATTAGGAAGTCCCGAATCCGGACAAGTAGGAGGAGTGGGATGGATCTAGCAAACAAAAAGGAGAAGATTGTCGAAGGAAAAATGACCAAGGTTAACGGAATCATGGGCATTATATGATAAGAAGCAGAATGAGCCTATTTTACTTGCACTAATAATAGATCAATGTTATTAAAGAGGAACGGTTGGCCGCTGTCTGAGAGGCAGCGTTATTAAAGGTCTTTATTATGCTCCGATTAATGAGGAAATTATTGTGTAAATGATAACTTTGTGTAGATTGTGGAAACAGTGGCTTCAGGCCTGCTGATCTCGTGTGATTAGATTCGCCGTATAAATTTGAACTGTAACCTTGCCTTGGCGGATTCGTTGTTCCTTGGAGCGATGGCTTCCCGTGGTATCACAAATGAAAGGATGCATCTGGTTTTGAGATTTGATCGGCACTGTGAAGGAACCCTTCGGAAGCAGTGATCATAATATGATAGAATAGAATTCATCCTGCGGTTTGAGAGGGAGAAGCTAAAATTAGATATGTCCAAATTATAATGGAATAAAGGGAATTACAGAGACATCCGTTTCTATCTGGGGAAGGTTGATGGTAATGGGACAGTAGCAGGTATGGTGGCAAAGCTGCAATGTCCGGAGTTTCAGACAGCAATCAGAAGGCGTAGGACACATTCATCTGCAGGAGGAAATATTCCAGAGGTAATACACCAATCACGTGTGTCTGGAGAGGCAAAGGCAGCATAATAACAAAGGACATGCGATCCAGCAGCTCGACAAGTGTGCAAGACTAGAGGAGCGGGAAGATTTTTGTTCTAAAACACAAACTAACACAAGGCAATTAAACCAATAAGGCGCGGAACATGAAATGAAGGTAAAGTAACTGATAACCCAAAAAATTATGCGCATTAGCCAGAAATTAGAGAGTGTCGGGAACACATGATAAAATACGCACATGCTAGTACGCTTTCCTGAAAGGGAAAACTTTCCTGACTATTTGAAGAAGTAACAGTCAGTATAGACAAACGAGATGTTGTTTACCTACATCTGCAGAGGCCTTTGACAAAGCGCCGCACATCAGGTTGCTGAACAAGATCAGACCTGATGGCATTGCAGGAAATATTGCAGTGGAAAGAAGGTTGGCTGACAACATTGAGAAAACAGTCGGAATAAAAGTGGTCTACCTGGTAGGCTGCCAGTGGATAATGGTGTTCAGCAGGGGTCTGTATAAGGATTCCTGAGTTTCATGTATCGGCCAACGATTTGGATGCTGGAATTGTGTTTTTCTTTCGAAACTGAGAATTCATTTTTTAAACCATGTTATTCCTGGAGGATAACCTGCAGATTGATTCGGAGATCAGGAAGATAAATACAACCCACACATTCATTTGGAGAGTAGAATAATAAAAGAGTAAATATCTGATGCTGAGGTTTTGTTGGTGAGATGGTACATGGAGAATTCTGATAGGTTTTGTGCCCCTTACTTGTAGAAAATTGAGCCAATATTGAAAAGGATTCATAGGAAATTCACGAGAATGATTCCTGAAATGAAAGGGTTAACATACAAGGCGGCTCTAAGCTCTAAGCCTGTACTAGCTTGAGTTCAAAAGAATGAGGGTGGATTTCGTCCAGTTATTGAATATCATAAGCCCGAGATAAAATGGATGTGAAAATGTTGGTTCAAGTAGTGGGTGAGTCTAGGACGAGAGGGAATGTCCTCAATAGAGATTTGTAAATAGCAACAGCAAAGACTGTCCGTTGTACTTCATCCGGGTTTCTTGCCCACAACGAAGTAAGAACAGAATGGCTTCCCAGATAAAAAAGTTTCCCGGAGACACTGAACGATGAATCACCAGCCCAGCATTTCCATGTAAATTAAAATGCATGCTGCTATTACTTACCTGAGACAGAGTATACACCGACTGAGATGTGATATTGTTTAAATTGTTTTACTTCATACACTGTGATATCATTGGAATTTCAAGGAACGAAACCTAAGACAAATTTTCACTGCTTCTCGGTACATGTGAGATTAATACTTCTAAAGCAGAAATAAACCCAGACAGAAGAAAGTCTGGATAGAAAGTCCGGTGTCCGGTGTCAGCTGTAGCGACACGCCCTGAGGCTCAGGGCATCACAATTATCGGCAGAAAATAGGCAGTGCAGGCAAGACTGGCGTCGCAGGTCAGGCAGCAAAGACGATTATAAAGGGTAATGAACACGGAGAGAATCGGATTTTTTTCCTCCCTGGAAGATTTGCAACCGATCTGCAACACGATGAAATCACAGAGTCTGACAACACATCAGAAGTATCTGGATGAACATTTAGGACATGGAACTAGTATCATCAAGTTCAGTGAGTGAGAGTTGCTGATGCCGGAAGTGGTGTGACACCTTCTCCTATTCTATACATTTGCGATCCCGTGAGATGTCGTTGACTTCTGTCCGTGGATCGGACAAAGCAGTTCAATGTGGGTGGCCTGACTTTTCCAGGGACTGCGCCTCCTGCATGGTGGGAAGTATTCCTTAGATAGGTTCCTTGGTACACCGCGGGTGGATGGAAATGGAATCAGTTTAATATTGTCAAATAGACCGAGATTCTGTGAAAATCTTGTCCAGTGTACTGGTCATAAAACTCAAGTAATTATACAGAGCAATGAAGTAGGCCAAGGTAAATAATAACAAGGCTGAGTAAAATGAAACCTACAGATACAACTGTGCAGAAACATTAGACAGAAAAAAGAGGAGAATCATAGCAAAATAGACTGGGAAGTTCATACGTCAGCGTACTCGTGATTCATTCAATAACCTTACATCAGCGGAGTATGTCTTGACGAACCTGGAGTTGTATTTGCCGTAATTGGTTTTACCTTTATCAAAGTTTTTCCGATCTAGATTGCAAGGAATATCGGCGAAACACAGTGACGAATCATGCGCGATATTAAAGCGCGTGAGTATCGAGTCGAACATGGAATACGACGGACTGTATTGCTGCAGGAGTTGCCTGCGATGCGGGAAGAATTAGTGGAGACAGACCGAATGAATCCATGTAGCCCCCCATCCACATTCCTGTCCAAACTTCTCTGAAGGGTTGAAATCGAAATCTCGATCACCACTTGCGCTGGCTGCTCATTCCACACTCTCACCACGCACTTCACCTTTCACACTTAACCCATGACTTCCAGTTGTATTCCACAAACATAAGCCGGAAAAAAGAACTAGTTTCATTTACCCTATGTATACACCTCTTAATTGTGTAAACGTCCCTTCATATTACCTTAATCTTATACGTTCTAAGCAATAAATTTCTAACCTACTCATTATTTCCTTATAACACAGATCCTCCAGACCTGTCAACATCATTGACTTTATTTTTCTGTGCTCCATCGATCTTGTTTACATTAATCCTGTAGGGAAATGGTCAACTCTGTGCACTGTACTCGAAATTAGAACTCGTCAACGCCCTATTCTCGCAACAAAAATAACCAGTGGATATTTTATTACGGGCCTCAGTTGCTCCCTGAACTTGGTCTGGGTGACGGCGTAAAGAGCCTTGTTTGTGCAACAGCTCAGAAGCTGCAGCATTGAGCCCAGATCTCGCAGAAATTCAGGCGGAGAAATTGACGTATAATACCCTAAAAGCTGGGTCCACGCAGCATATACAGTATACGGTGCCCACAGCAGGACGAAATTGCCAGAGATGATCAACAGTAAAACGAGGGATTTCCTGCAGCTTTCCATTTCCGGGTCTCTGGCACCCTGTTCCTTGTCAGCACACCGGAGTCTCCTGCTGGTGACTGCTGGTGACTAAAACATGTCTGGCGGTTAATCCATTCGTCAGGAGAACCAGCAGGAATGGGATTGCGGGGATGTGGATGTAATTAAATACGTCTATTAGCCTCAAGATATAAGGGGGCAAAGACCCGGAAGGCAAGGAAATATATGAAGCAATCATCAGTGCATAATAACCTGCGAGCCAAAAATACCAGTAAATGTTCCTTAAACAGCTGATCAACGTCACTGTCCCCAGAATCAGAGCCGCCGTTTTCCTGGTACAATAATTTGTTTTCAGCTTTTGGCAACATATGGCCACAAATCGTTCAAAGGAGAAATTGACTGTGAAACAGACGGAACAATCGGTGGCGATGTAAATCAGGACGGCATGTATATTACAGACCGGTATAGCCAGAGACCAGAAGTAAACGTCGAATGGCGCGTAACCATTCGGAATCTTGCTGATTAGGAGATCCAGGACGACGACCAGAACATCTGCTGCTGCCATAGCAATCAGATAAGGAGTGACAACTCTAGAGAGACCGCACTTTCCTCAGGACAGGATTAAAATTGTCACCAGATTCACTGTGAGAAGCATACAAAAAATCAGTTAGTACGCATCAGGAAGCGTTCTCCATTAAATGGACATATAATATATCTCATGTGTTTCTGTGCTTAGTCTTGTTAGAACATCATTGCACCATTGTGTCATTGCATCATTGTGTCATGGTCCGGATCGGTTTCCCTTTAAAAGTAACTAGGTTGTGTTATGATCGGGACCATTGACTCCTTGTTCCCCTTTAATTCCCTGTTTCCAATGTCCCTCGAGCGTGGTGATTAAGGTAATTCACTCTGGACCGAGCCGGCAGTTTACAAGCCCCTGGCTTCAGCCGTTCGGTCGAACGTGTTATGGAGCATCAGCGAAGTCACTGCAGCTACCGCGAGCCAAAGACATGAAGCTGGAGCCAAATAAGTTTCTTGCCGGAGTAAGCCAACATTCCTCCCGCAGCAAGTGCCGGCAATCCGCATTCCCTTGCCAGAGTGGGACCGGGCAAGGTTAACACACCGGGGTGAGGTAAGAGCTCCCGCAGCTTGGAACAAATTTGTTTCCGGTGATGGTACCGATCTCTCGTCTTGTATCCACTTTAGTAGGCAGGCCATTTGCCGCTACTCGAATGGAGTGTCATTGTGTTGTCTCCGTGTCCATGTCCTGTCTAAAGAGGGTTCCCTGCCCTGTACCCTAGAACGGTCCTGACCCCAGTGTTAAAGATTTCCGGCTCCATGTCTGGTGTCCTAAGGCAGAGTCCCGACTCAGAGATTTATGTCCTGCGTCTGAGTCTGTCCTTTGAAGAAGAAGAGTCTTGGCTCCATGCCTGGCGTTTTAAGGCGGAGTCCCGGCTCAGTGTTTCATGTTCTGTGACTGAGTATGCAGTCCTGGCCCCGGTGTTCCAAGTCCAAAGTAGCAAGTGCTGGCTGTGGTGATCCATGTCCCAAGTCCAAGGTCGGTGTTCCTCCAAGTCCCCAAGGTCGGTGTTCCTCCAAGCCTCCTAGTTCAAGGTTTTTGTTCCTCCAAGCCTCACAGTCCAAGGTTTGTGTCCCTCCAAGTCTTCCAGTCCAAGGTCGGTGTTCCTCCAGGCCTCCCGGTCCAAGGTCTGTGATCCTCCAGGCCTCCCAGCCAAGGTTTGTGTCCCTCCAAGCCTCAAAGTCCATGGTTTGTGATCCTCCAAGCCTCCCAGTCCATGGTCTGTGTTCCTCCAAGCCTCCCAGTCCGAGTTCAAACCTTGCGTCACGGTTCTCCTTGTAAAGCGAAATAAACTCTACTTTAATTAATCTTTCAAAACGTGTTTATGTCCTGCATTTGTGTCCTCTTCCAGCACCATCGCCCCCTACAGTCTGACACGGAAGGTATTTAAACGTATTGAAAAGCAATTATTAGGAGAAATCAGTGAAAAGTCGAGAGGAATATTTGTGGACCCAAGAAATAGCATTAAATTTCAAAGATGACGATCACTGACGATTAGAAAATGTCGTACATGTTCAGGGAAAAGTGGGATGAGGGGCGTCAAATACTAATTCCGTTGAAACGTGATTGCCATTATCAAAATGTCCACAACACTGACTCTGTTCTGATCAAAGACAGTCTCCCGTCCTTGATCATGATAAAGTAATGTGCAAAAGTTTTACGCATATATAATATAGCTGGGTTGCGTAAGACTATTGAACACGGCTATATTTATCAACGTAGGGCAGAAAGCGCGTTTGCGAATCTGGCGGGACCAAACAATTTTGCTATGGGGGGGGGGGGGGGCGGAGATGTGGCAGAAGAGGACTGCGGGGCGGTTTGTCACGGGTGCAAACACACCCAGTCCTGAGTCACCAGGCAAGGTAATTTCATTCCAAACAATCGTTTATTGATCATTACAGAATGTCTCTATAGTACTTCCCGCTCCCTCCCTCTATCTTCTCCTTTTCCCAACTATGATTCCTCTCTCCGTGCTCTCTTCCCACTGTCAGTCAACACCAGAAACATATCAGATCAGGTTCATCAGCACACACTTATGTCAATGAATTAATTATTTTGTTTGCAGCAGCATCGCAGCGCAAAGCATAAAATTACTGCAGTACTGTGCAAAGGTCTTGGGCATCCTAACAATCCGACTTCTCCTCTATCCTATACATTAATCAATAGGGTACTGTCACTGATTATCCTGTCAGCAGTAGCTCCGTCGAATTCGCTCACTGAGCGAGTGTAGCAGAGCTGCGGTATCGAACCAATTTTCACACGACCCATCAACTGATCCAAAGCAGCCGAAATAAAGCTTGGAACGCTGAGTGGAAGAGCTGACTTTCCGGCATCAAATGATGTGATCAGCGACCGAAGGTTACCTGCTCAGATCGTACTCACTTGGAATAATTCCTGCAATGTATTTTATCCCCTTCAGAAACACCTGCCGTATTGGCGACATTTCCCTCACTCTTATGCATTTTATTCCATTCCTGTGGAAATATTATTTAGCCGCAACTGTGATCCCCTTCTATCACCAAACCAAAGTAGCACCGTAAGAAAGTCGTGACATTTTCGCAATCTTTCAGTTTACAGATAAGTTATTAGATTTGAGCAAGTGTTGAGTTCACAGTCCAATATAAACTCCGATGATATCAAAAAATATTAGCTCAGGGTATTTTTGTATCGCAATAGGAGAACGCAATCAGTTTTAGGCGAAGATTACCGTAAATCACTGTGTCCAGTGCGCCCTCCAAATACCAGTACGGACATTGGCATTTTCCCAACGTTGAATTCCAATCGTAGATATAACTATGATACAGACAACATGGTCAGGAGGCTGGTCAGGGGAGCGTGAGTCATGGCAACAGCATTTTAACGCAGGGATATTGGAAAATGTGATCGCTTTCATTTTGATGAAGAAAATTTAAACGGAGTTCAAGGAATCATTACAAACTTCTAGCAATTACGCCGAAGCATATGCTGTTGATATGAGGATCAATTTTCTTTTTTTGAAATGACCAGAGAATGAGAGAGGTGGGAGGATTCACAGTAGCTTAACTCTTTGAGGAGAAGACAAATAATGGGCCGTTTCTCCTTGCTTTCATTATTACACAATTCCACCAGAGAGTCAGAGTGACAATCTAAAAGGGAACCAAGGAAAATAAAATATTTACTTTGGTGGAGACAGGAAAGGACAATGGGGATTTCCGAAGCAGCGGAACAATTGATAAGTTTAGATATTGTGGAGCTGCAGTGGGACGAATGCCAGCACAGAACCGCGAAGAAAGGACCAGGGGTTCTCTGGTCGTCCCGAGAGTTTAAGCATACACAGCTGGCCCTGGGAGAAGTGGAAAGAGGGAATGATCGGTTTATGACATGGTAGGACAGTAAGAAGCTTCAGCACGCCTGTTGATTGTCTCTGCTGGGGAGTGACCCTGAGGTGCAGATGATACAGTCCGAACAGATGCCTGAAGGAATAGTGCAGATTTGGATCTCAGATTACAGTGACCATCGCAAGTAGATAACAGAGCAGTTGTCTCCGGGAATATTGACGGAATTAAGATCAGATTAAATTCAATGGAAACACAACGCGAGAAAACACCTTGATTCTGCACCAGATATTCCCGAGGCGAGGATGGTGGAAATAAAATGAAGCAACGTCTACAGATGCAAAATATCAAAAGCTCTGCCCTAAACCAATTTGAGCAAAGATTGAACACAGTTTGCCGATCAGATCATTGACGATTACATCGGAACATTTCTAAAAGCCGCAGTGGACAGCATCGGTTGCAGCTTTCAAAGTGCTGAAGATGTAATGTCTGGTGTATGACAGTAGCAGTAATTTGACATTGGTTGTACACATTAGAATGAAAGGAATGCAATTTAATATAGTTGAATAATTAAGCTTTGGAGAGAGACTCACCGGGAAGAGCAACCATAGCGAGGACGGGGTAGTAAATCACCCGAATTACTTTTATTGCATACACGATTCGAAAATGCAAGGTAATCCACTCATGATTTGCAAAGAGAAATTCAGCAGCCCAGAGTGGATTCTGCCGAATTCCTGTTACATTCCGCACGGCTGTTCGTCGACACTGATCCATTCCGGAGCCAGCAAAGCTTCTTTCCCCAAAGTATGCCCTCTCTGTCCCGGCTGGTGGATCCTACAGTCGCTGTCAGTGCCGGGGCGGCTGCTCACGTTGACACTGAGAGAACTCGGTGAGTCGGACGGCTATGAATATGAGAGAGAAACTCTCTTGTGACGTCGAAATCCTCCGTGGCATTTACATTATTTCTATTCTGTCAAATGACAGATGTAGTTAACCCTTTTTGCATAGCAGCCAAACGGCTGGTGTGGGGATTTTTTTTTTAAATAATTTCGACCATGAAAGTTTTATATATCCATAATTTGTTTAGAAATACTTCAGCAGATTTAACAAAATATTTAAGCAATTATGCGGATGAACACCTTTCATTTGGACTGCTCGTGTTTGTGGCTGTACCATTTTTACCCTGCTCAAGCATATTTTTAAATGTTATTCTTAAACCTGTTGCACCCACGTGATCGTTCCATACACTTAAGTAAAGCAGTTACCCATCCTTCCCGAGTAAATGTCTGCACTCAACCTGTCCATTAGTGCATGACCCGTGAGGATCTGGTCAGTGATGACTCTGCAGAAGCAACAAACTTATCTATGTGGTCACTGATAGACCAGGAGCACCAGGAACTCCACCGGCCTGGTCCGTGTGCTGAGGGGAGTGTAAGGGCAGATCCAGCAGAGTGTGGTTCACATCCCTCCCCAACTGCAGAGCTCTCTTTATTTGAACCCTGAGACATTTCTCCCCTATTCCTGCGATATCTGGATTTATATTGTATTACAAGCTATTTTGAATAATTGTACGTCTTTAATGGATAACATTTGGTTAAATACTCCCTCCTTGCTTCCTGTCCGATGGTTCACCTTTCAGTGCATTTCACGGCGAGTATGCTTAAAGAAACGCAGAGAGCATTTCAAACGTTGTGTAGCTCGATACAGAACACTTGGGAATTTAAACCCTGGCTCCTTATAAACAAATATTGAAACGAGCGAAGTTTCTGTCATCACCTGACATTATCCTCAGCCCTCCATCCGTCATTCCATACAGTGATACATCTATGCAATTTGTTTCATCTCATTTGTGGTCTGCACAAATATTGGTTCAATATTTGCCCAAGCAATATTGAAATCCTGATGAACGTCTTTTGGCAGAATACAATCCATTAAATCGGGATGATGAAACACAGGATAAAAAGTGAAGGTAAAAGTTCCTTCTATTTTTATTTACCACCGCGCAGACCAATCATTGCTCTGAGTAGGAAATGTGTACATAGTCTGAAAGCTCCGGGGTTATTTATTTATTGCAATATGCATACTGTGAATATTCATAATGAAAACTGAAACATCACATACTTTGATTTCATTTATTATTTGAAGGGTATAATGAAATACCGGACAATAAAGACAATCACCCCACCACTAAGCACATTTTTCCCCCTTTACCCGTCTCCGCTTTCCACAAGGGTCGTTCCCTCCGCGACTGCCTGCTCCACACGTCCCTCCCCATGTATCTTCCACCCGGCATTTTTTCCGGCAAGCGGAAATCCTACACATGTCCCTACACCTATTCACTCACCATCATTCAGGTCCAGAAATTGTCCTTCCAGCTAAGTCCGTTGAGTCCGTTGGGCTCATCTATTGCATCCGGTGCTCCCGGTGCGGTCTCCTCTACATGGGCAAGACCCGCCCCAACTTGTGGGACCGCTTCGTCGAGCCCTTCCGCTCCGTCCGCCACAACAGACAGGATCTCGCGTTTGCCACCCACTTCAACTCTGCTTCACATTCCCATTCGGTATGTCCATGCATGGCCTCATCTACTGAGTAACACCTCACATACCGTCTGGGTAGTCTAGTCCTTTGGTTTGAACATCGAATTCTCCTTCCGGTAATTCCTTCCCTCTGCCTTCCTCCCCCATCCCACTTTCACACTGCCTCCTCTTCCAGCTGCCTATCACCTCTGTCATGCCTTCTTCGACTACCCACAGTGCTTTCCCCTCAGTTTCGTGGTTCACCTTTCCTGCCTATCCCCTCCCTGCCTCCCCTACCCGACCCCTTGATTTTTCCTCTGATTGTTTTTTCACCTGGCACCTTCTTTATAGGGCCGCTGCCCCTCCTTCTTCAATCCTGACGAAGGGTCTCAGCCCGAAACGTTGACTGTTCGTTTCCACGGATTCTGCCCGACCTGCTGAGTTCCTCTAGCTTGTTTGTACGGCGGTGCTAGAGGCGGAAACGATACAGTATTTTACGAGTTTCCTGTATAGGTACAGGAGCTTAGAAGAATAGAGGGCTATGGATAACCCTAGGTAAACCTTAAGGTACGGATATGTTCGGCCCCGCATTGTGGGCCGAAAGGCCTGTATAGTGCTGTGCGTTTTCTATGTTTCTAAAATACCGGAAACTTAATCCCTGTGCCCAAATTTCTTCTTAGCGCAGCCTCTTGAGCACATTTTCAAATCCCCACTTGAATACTGACCAACTCACCGAATTGCGTCTCGCACAAATGAGACTCTGCTGAAGTATAACTTCGTTATATAAATGTTCGATATCCCAAATCTGCCGACAACTTCTTGCAAGTCCTGCACACTTTTAGGAGGGGCACTGTTCGTGTAACACGCAATATATCTGATTTGAAGTCACAGTAAGAATCTGACAGTAAACTACTGACCAGTTAGAACGGTGACATTTGTTAGACGTACAGTGACTGTGCTTTCCTACTTAGAGAGTATCCCTTTGTTCTTGAGAACGGTCGGTAATCAGTCATTTTATTCTTCATCATACCCGGAAATTTCATATTGCTCTGGTTAATATGGAGCATTTCATATCTGCCGACGCATTTCAAAGAATCCTCATAACTATGACATTGATCAGATTTATATGGTAGAATCCGCGGGAACGAAGCTGCAGGACATTTACCTTCAGATTCCACATATTGAGCTCAGTAATCAGCTCCTCGGTCTTGTTGCCTTTCAGTCAGAGGGTCGGAGGTTTTTGTTATGGCCCCACTCAGCGATATTTTGAAACTTCCTCGGATGTGCTGATTTTTTTTTACTATTATTGGGATATACTGATATAGCCTGGGACAGTCGAGTAGCCTCAATCTTGAAAATGTCATTGGAGCTGTTCTTAGTCACAGAGTTACAAATGAAATCTCATGGAGGAGGGAGTTCAGCACAGATACATGGATGTACCTGGACTGATAGAGATGGTGGTGGAGATTTTGCCAATCTTAACTGAACCTGAACTGTAGGTGATAACAGGTTGCGAAAATCATAAAGGGTGATGAATACAGGAGTGGAAGCTTTACCTCTGTATCCTCGAAGGAGACAAAATAAGGGAGATGTTATTGTAATGCAATTAAAATTTGGCAGGTTCGATGCTGATGGTTTGTCGGAAGCGTGGCTGAATGAAGTTCATAGCTAGGAGCTGAAGATCCAAATATGCGTATTGTATCGAAAGGACAGGAAGGCGTGGAGCGAAAGATCTTGACGACTGTAGGGATGGCTTACAGCGGACTTGGATCGGCGATTGTAAGGATGAATTGCAGCAGACTGAAAAGCTTGAGAATTTAGATAATGAGGAAGAGGATGTACAGGAGCTCTTGGAAAGCATCAAGTTGGATACGTCGAAGGTACAGGACGGGATATACTGCAGGCTACTGTGGGAAGCGAGGGAGGAGATTGCTGAGCCTCTGGCAATGATCGTTGCATCATCAATGAGGACGGGCGAGGATTGTAGGATTGTGGATGTTGTTCCTTTATTCAAGAAAGAGATTAGAGATAGCAAAGGAAATCATAGATCTGTGCTTCCTACTTCAAAGGTTGCTAAGTTTATGGAGAAGATCAGGAGAGTCAGGAATTATGAAAATTTGTAGAGGCATAATATGATTAGGAAAAGTCAGCATGTCAAAGGCAGGTTGTGCCTTTCGAGCCTGTTTGATATTTTAGAGGATAACTAAACACATTTATGAAGGTGGAGCCATAGATCTAGTGCATATGGATTTCAGCAAGGCATTTGATAAGGTACCAGTCAAGGCTTATGAAGAAGGTAAGGACACATGGAATGCAAGGGGACAATGCTTTGTGGATAAGGAACTGGCTTGCCCACAGAAGGCAAAGAATGGTTGTAGATGGATTATATTGTGCATCGATGAAGTGATCACTGGTGTGCCTCAGGGATCAGATTTGGGACCCCTACGGTTCCTGATTAATATAAATGACCTAGATGAGGAAGTGGACCTGGATGGGTTACTAAATTTTCTGATGACACAAAGGTTGTGGTGTTGTGTATAGTGTGAAGGACCGTCAAAAGTTATAGCGGGATATTAAGTGGATGCCAGACTGGGCTGACAAATGTTAGATAGACTTCAACCCAGATAATTGTGAGGTGATTCATTTTGGTAGATCAAATATGTTGGCAGAATATAGCGTTCATACTCAGACTCTTAACAGGTTGGTTCCCGAGGGATTGTGGGGTCAGAGTTCATGGGACACTCAAAGCTGCTATGCAGGTGGACTCTGTGGTTAAGAACGCATACGGTGCATTGACCTTCATCAACCGTGGCATTGAGTTCAAGAGCCGAGAGGTCGTGTTTCAGTTATATACGACCTGGTCAGACCCCACTTGGAGTACTGTGTTTATTTCTAGTCGCCTCACTATAGGAAGGAGGTGGAATCAATAGAAAGGAGTGCAGAGGAGATTTACAAGGATGTTGCCTGCATTGGGGAGGCATGCCTTATGAGAATAGGTTTTGAGAACTCTGTCTTTTCTCCTTGGAGCGACGAAGGATAAGAGGATGTGACGAAGGATGAAGGATCTGATAGAACTGTCCAAGACAATGAGAGGCATTGATCGTGTGGAGCGGCAGAGGCTTTTCCAGGGCTGAAATGGCTGGCACGAGGGAGCATAGTGCTTGGAAGTAGGTACAGCGGAGATGTCAGTGGTAAGTTGTTTTTTTTATATATATATATGATAGGCACTTCCAGAGGAAGATGCTAAATCAGAAACAATTCCGTTCCTTAATAGAGACTTTGAAAGATAAACAGATGTGTTGAAAGTGAAAGCCGCCAAGAGAGTCGCAGGTCTCCCTTCCCCTAACAATGACACTTATCAGGAGCTTTGCGGACTTAGGGCACAAACCGTTGTTGAGGATCCCTAACACCCGTTCAACAGTCTCTTTACCTCTCCACCGTCAGTACGAAGGAACTGAAGCACTGGCACTGGGTCTGCCAGACTGAGTAACATTTTCTTTACTCGGGCTCTGAGTTTAATGAATACCTTCCTACCACCGAGCTGTTGTCACCCGGCCAGCGAGGTGCTAGCTGTTTATTGTACAGTTTACTGATTACTATGTACCCATGGCGAACATTACAAATATTCTGAACTATATTTTAATATAATATTCGTGGTAATATTTGGTTAATTCCCTCTGAGTGGTTTTCTGATGGGTGAGCGTACGTTGGTCCAGAGCTAAGGTGTTAGGTGTGATTGTATATATGTAAAGTCAATTGACAATAATCTTAAACTTCAGCGTGACACATAAATATGCAGGCGTTGAGACAGAGGTTCCTAATGCCGGTAATCTGCATTGGAGTGGATCGGCAAGATGGTCAGCATGGACAGGACTGACTTACACACGTACGTTATCACCTTCGATCAATTTATTCGAAGTACTGTCTCAAATAATTTGTATTTAGTTTTTTCTCTGATATTGGACTTCTCTGATACACAATGCACTGCATTTGAACATATGGAATTCAGAATGACAAGTTGGAAGAGAAGAACAACAATGGCGTGAGACTGAGAATGAGCACGGACGGGTGGAGTGCAGAGAGAATTAAAAGGAGAAATATTGCGAAACAGTGAGGAAGAAGGTTAGAGTAAGTTATGATGACAAATTCTTGTCAAGCGGCAGCTGAATTTAAATAGAAATAATTTCTGGCAAATAGAAATAATTGATGTTTCATGTAAAAGCTGACAGAGAACAGCGTTAACACGAGACATCAGAAGCAGTTGTCGAAAGAGAGACTACATCGTAATCGGCTTTCGTTGTTGTGCTCTCTTCATTCCCCTGCTCATTTAATGATGTTTGCAATTAGGACAAAGGGATATTTCACCATATTCTTTACCTGCTCCCTGAACTTCGTCTGGGTTACAGCGTAGATACATGTGTTCGTGCAGCAGCTGAAAAGCTGGAACATGAATCCCAGTTCTTGGAGAAAATCCGGAAAGAACGCTGGCCTCAACCCCACAAAGCGGAGCCGTGTGTTGATAGAGGTTAACATGAAAAGTGCCCATAGCAAGATAAAATTACCAGAAATGGCAAACAATAAAACGATGGATTTCCTTCTGCTCGCCATCTCGGAATCCTTTGGAGTATCTGCAGTACTCTGACCACGGAGCCGCCTCCGGGCCCTGCTCGCCACGATAATCTGCCTGACGGTCAAGGTGTTGAAAATCAGGAGCAGAGCAAATGCTACCCCAGGGGTAAGGATATAATGAAGGAGTTCTACCGATCCCCAGGCAGACGAATTCGAAATACCGTACCTTGCGTTACAAAACCACGGGAAATTCCAGAGTATATAATTACCAGTGAACATAAAATACCAGAAGATATTCTTCAGACAGCTCACAGCAGTGACCGTCCCCAGAACCACAATCGCCTTTCGCGCGGTGCAATACGTTGCTCTCAGGTTCTGGCAACAAATTGCGACGAAGCGATCAAGGGTGAAAGAGACGGTGAACCAGACGGAGCAA
The DNA here is from genome assembly GCF_030144855.1 of Hypanus sabinus. Classification (NCBI taxonomy): domain Eukaryota; kingdom Metazoa; phylum Chordata; class Chondrichthyes; order Myliobatiformes; family Dasyatidae; genus Hypanus; species Hypanus sabinus. The sequence continues at coordinate 13,852 of NW_026779963.1, read as the reverse complement.
TCTGTGGCTGCGAACAGAAGGACGGCGTGTATATTACATATGCGGATTCTGGCCACGAATTGAAATTCTCGCCAATAAACAATGGGAATCTGTCTCCATATCAGGTCCAGGATAACGACCAGCAAATCTGCCACCGCCATGGCCACCAGGTAGCGAGTAACGCATTTTGAGAGACCACATTTTCCACGGGACAGGACGACGATCGACAGCAGGTTAACTGAGAGGAATGAAATAGAAAACTATCATCATATTCTACAAAACATGCATAGGGTTGTTTCAATGTCTGTTTCTCTTTTATTCACAGAATCTGCTGGTAAGACTGAATGTGTGGAAAAAGAAACGAGTAATCGTTTCTGATCGATCCCTATTTGAACATATTCGAGTAGTGCTGCCGCCAAAGAAAACAATGTCCGTGTCATATGCCAGAGATGGTTAACCGGTTTGCGATTCTGATTCGGATTCCAATCCTAATTCTCAAACTGATTAAACGTATTAAGGATCAGATATATCAGATCGGATATGATCAGATAATTTTATATAACTTTCATAACTTTATTTCTTAATGAAATATGTTCATTTCATTGATGAGTTTGGTATGGTTAGATATCTCAGAAAGCAAATATCCTTTCAGGAGCATTTCTGAACTATTTTCTCAATAAAAATGCATTTATTTATTTCGTTCTTATAACATGAGCCTTGAACTTGTTCTGTCAAAAATGTCGAAGAAAGATAAGGTCAACTGTCCCTCTTCCAGGCAGTTGCAGTTATCCCGGTTTTAAGTTGCGTGCCACTTAAAAATCAAGTTTGAACCCGTTAGAGAACAGGAAATGTAAATGCTGGTTGTTTCTGCCAGATCACAATCGTAATGAGTAAACAAAAAACACGCAGGTGTCGTCGGAAATCTGAACAGAATGTCGGAGATTTTACCAACTCCATCAAGTACACAAGATGTTCTCTATAACATCGGTACCCAGCTGCAACACCAAATGAAGATCGATTTGATGATTCTAATAATGACATCGGCAGAGTCAGCTCAACGAACAGGAAGCGCACAGTATTCAGATATCTCTGAACATGTCAGTCCGAACAACTCGGCAAAATGGGATAACGATAATTTGAAAAAAAAATCTCCATCATCTCCATGCACAAGTAATGAATGTAAAATATCAATTGACTCTGAAATCACAACATTAAATTTCTAAGATAACTCCTACAATTGGCAGTTGTGATGGACGCTGAGATTGCGATTTTCATTCATATCGGAACATCCATTACACGTCTTCAAGAGTCACTCCACACAATTTATATAATTTAAGCATTTCTACATCAGTGTTCCGTTTGTATGGAATCAACCGCCTAATAAATTTGCTTACCAGGAACTGCAATAGCGGCGAGTAATGGATAATATATCCGTTGTGCTCTCAAGACGTAGCTATAAATGATCATGTGGAACGTCATGTTCTTCCCCGAGTGGAACAGCAATCCCGGTAAATACCGATGGAAGCGCTGTCACTGGATAGTTGAAGCAATCTGACAAACGTCCCTCTTATACAGGAGAGAACATTGAACCGATGACGTAACTGGGTTCCAATGAGACTCCAATTAGTACGGTAAATGAACAAATATATTTAACCGTTTCAAGACCGAAAATTACAGAGAAAATGAAACACAAAATGCTGGCAGAACTCAGCAGGCCAGCCAGCATCTATGGGAGGAGGTAGTGACAACGTTTCAGGCCGAAACCCTTCATCAGGAGTCCTCCCTCCTCCCATAGATGCTGTCTGGCCTAAATAGTTCTGCCAGCATTATGTGTTTTCATTTAGTTCATTCATTTGCAGATTCACTCGTATTGCAGAGAAAAATATGTTGAACACAATGCCATATTAAAATGTATAAAGCTCGTCGAATCTCCAGAGCAGCAAAGTGAGAAATTTGGTTAAAAATTGTCTCTCCAAATCTATGGGACAAGGCAATTGTGTGAAATTTATCGGGACCGTTGGACAGAAGTCTTGCAATGAAGAAGATGTGTTTCATTATGGAATGAATGAATATATACCTGCACAGACAAACAGAGTCCTGAGTTTGAGCTGTTTTCGCATCAACAGCTCGTGTAGCACCTATATGTTATAAAGCAGGAGATATTCCATACAAGCAGCTGTAATATAGAACCGCACGACAATTATTAACTGAGTTGGTACTGAAAAATAGAACTAATATCACATCTTGTAACAAAACAAAGCACGTGTGTGTGTGTGTGTGTGTGTGTGTGTGTGTGTATACCACCAAGACAGAAGCGGTTTGCAAATGGAGTACCAGTGTCCCACCTGCTCTACCTGCCTTCACTGCTGGTGATAAAAAGCTGTCAGTAGGGCCATCTTTCAAATATCTGGGGAGCATTCACTCTGAGGATAGGGGCGTTGACGACGACATCCAGAGCCGCAATATACCGGCATCAGCAGCCTTTGGAAGACCTCGGCGTAGAGTCTTTCAGAACAGGAGCCTTCTTGCCTCCAGAAAGGTCGCCGTCTACCAGGCTGTCTGTGTCACCACCCACCTTTATAATGGTAGATGAAGTGAATAAATATTTCGAATTACACTGTGGAAGACAAGAACAGTCTGGTGGAAGTTGCAGGTGTCAAAGATCATGGAGGGTGTAACGTTGTCAAAACTAAAGGGAGGGTTCTTTAGAAACGGAATGGTTTGAATGTAGATCGGTCACTAGAGGAGAAGATCTACACACCAATTTCTGAAAGATATGGATGCGTAGGTCATGCAGACATTAGTAATGATCTTTCACTAATAACTAGACTCTGGATTGGTTTCCGGAGACGGGAAAATTGCAAATGTTAGTCAACACATCAAGACGAGAGAGAAGCAGAGAAAAGAAACAATAGGCCATTCCCTGTGACCCCAAAGATTGACAAGCTGTTGGAATCAGTTATTATGGATGAGATTTCAGGGCACTTTGAGCCACATGACAAAATATGCGCAATCAACATATTTTCTACAAGGAAAAATCTTGCCTGACATACTTGGAACTTTTTGAAGGAATAAAAAGCAAAATAGTCAAGGAGGCATCCGTTGATGTTTTGTACTTGGATTTTCAGAAGGCCTTAAACATGATGCCACTTGAGACTGCTTAACAAACTAAAAGCCCATGGTATCACAGAAAATAATCTAGCATGGATAAAGCAGTGGATGTGTGAGAAGAGGCAAAGAGTGGGAATAAAGGGAGCGTCTTTAGCAGTGATAAGTGGTGTTCCTCAGGCGTCTGTGATGGGACCGATTATTTTTTTACGTTGTCTGTCAGTGATTTGGATGATAGAATTTATGGCTTTGTTGCAAACTTTGCAAACTATATGAAGACAGGTGAAAGGCAGGCAGTTTTGCGAAATTGAGAGGCTACAGATGGACACTAATTAGAAGAATGTCCGGAGGTGTACGGTCATGCACTTCGGCAGAAGAATTGAAAGGGCTGATTATTTTCTAAATCGTGAGAAAATACAAGCAACTGTGGTGAACTGGGGCTTCGACGTCCGTGCACAGTCGTTCCTAAAGGTTAATTTGCAGTTTGAGTCTCCAATGAGGAAGGGAAATACAATTTTAGCTTCCAGCCAAGAGGACTAGAACATAAAATCACTGGAGAGGCATCAATTAGAGCATTGTAAGCAGTTCTGGGCCCCGTATCGTAGAAATGATTCACTGCCACTGGAGAGGGTTCGGAACAGGCTCACGAAACTGATTCCAGGACTGAATGGATTGTCACGTGAAGAGCGTTTAATGCTCTGAGACATAATGCTCAAGACTGAGGGGTAGACATTGTCACCTATCTAATGGTGAAAGGCCATGAAAGAGAGGATGTGGAGAGGAAGTCTCTTATGTTGGGAGAGTCAAAGACAGAGGACAGAGCGTCAGAATAGATACGCGTCCTTTTCGAGGGGTCAGAAGGAGGAATTCCGTTAGCGGGAAGCGGTGAATCTGCGGATTTTTTTTTCTTTGCCAAAGGAAGCTGTAGAGGCCAGGTGTTTATATATAATCAAGGTAGAGATTGATATATAGTTTATTGGTAAGGGCTTGAAAGGATGCAGGGGTATGGGGTAGGGTGGCAACGAATACTCCCAATTAGGAACTGAGGTATTGCTTGTGGGTTGAAAATCCTCCGATATATTCACGTAAAGGAGCATAAGCTACTTATCCTTTCCACAAATTAACCCTCAAGACGAGTTAATATTGGTTGTTTTGCCTGCTACCTCTTCCTGAAATAAACATGCAATTCTTTGTTCCTGTTCACGCTGGACAAGGAAATGGCAAATGCAATACATTGTTGGAAAGTGTATGATCAGGCACGTTGGTGGAGGAAATAAGCGGCCAGACTATTACTTACAAACCACATTTCCAGAAAAAATGGTGTATTTTCCAAAATGCAATAAAAACAAAAATCTGTGATATGTTAATTCACGTGAACTTTTATTTAACTGACAAAAGTACAAAGAAAATATTTTCAATAGTTTTACTGACCAATTTAATTGTATTTTGTCAATATACATAAATTTAGAATTTGATGGCTGCAACACACTCAACAAAAGTTGCGACAGAGTTAAAATAAGATTGAAAAGTGCGCAATATATTCAAGTAACAGCGGTTGGGAAGACTCCACATTAAGCAGGCTAATTGGTAACAGGTGAGATATCATGACTGAGTATAAAAGTAGCGTCCATCAAAGGCTCCGTCTTTGCAAGCAAGGATAGATCATGGCTCGCCGCTTTGTGCCAAAATCCGTTAGAGAATTGTTAGTCGGTTCAGAAGTAACAGTTTCCAAAGCAAGATTGCAGAGAATTTAGGTCTTGCAACATCTACAGTACATCATATTGTGAAAATATTATGATACATCTCAGTGCGTAAAGGGCAAGGTCGGAAGCCACTGTTGAATGAGCGTGATCTTCGAGCCCTCAGGCGGCACTGACTAAGATACCGTCATGCTACTGTGACAATTATAGCCACCTGGGCTCGGGAGTACTTCGGAAAACCATTGTCACTTAACACAGTCCGTCGCTGCATCCAGAAATGCAACTTGAAACTGTATTACGCAAGGAGGAAGCCATACATTAACTCTATGCAGAAAGGCCGGCGAGTTCTCTGGGCCCGAGCTCATCTCAGATGGACCGAAATACTGTAGAACCATGTGTTGTGGTCAGATTGTTCCAGATTTCAGCTAGTTTTCGGGAAAAAAAAAAAAAACGGGCGTCCATTTCTCCGTGCCAAAGATGAAAACGACAACCTTGATTGTTAACAGCGAAAGATGCAAAAGCCAGCATCTGTGATGGTATGGGGGTTCATCAGTGTCCACGGCATGGGTGAGTTGCAAGTATGTGAAAGTACCATTGACTCTGAGGCGTATATTAGGATTTTAGAGAGGCAAATGTTGCCATCAAGTCGGCGTCTCTTCCCTGAACGTCCTTGCTTATTTCAACGGGACAATGCCAGACCACATTCTGCACAGGCTACAACAGCGTGGTTTTGTAGACACAGAGTGCGTGTGCTGGACTGGCCTGCTGCCAGTCCAGTCCAGATCTATCTCCTATTGAAAATGCATGGCACATCATGAAGAGGAGAATCTGACAACGGAGACCACGGACGTTTGAGCAGCTTGTCTTATATCGAGCAAGAATGGACAAAATTTCCATTTGCAATTCTACTACAATTAGTATCCTCAGTTCCAAAACGATCAACGAGTGTTATTAAAAGGTGATGTAACACAGTGGTAAACATGCCCCTGTCCCAACTTTTGTTGAGTGTGTTGCAGCCATCATATTCTAAATGTGCGTATATTAACAAAATACATGTAAGCCGGTCAGTAAAACTATTGAAAATCTTTTGTTTGTACTTTTGTCAGTTAAATAAGAGTTCACAGGAATGAACGTATCTCAGATTATTGTTTTTATTGCATTTTTGAAAATATCCCAACTTTTCTGGGAATGGGGTGTGTAGATCGGGAGAGAATTCACAATGCAGAAACAATAGGAACTTGAGAGTTCGTGTGCAAGATACCCTAAAGGTTAATCTCAGGACTGAGTCGGTTGTGAAGAAGGCGAAAGCAATGCTTTCATTCTTTTTCCAGTGGTATAGAATATAAGAGCAGGGATGCGATGGTGAGGCTCTATAAGGCACCGGTGAGACCAGACTAATGTGTGCAGTTTTGGAGTCCTTATTTTAGAAAGCATATACAAACATTGGAGAGGGTTCAGAGAAGGTTCAACAGAATGATTCTAGGAATGAAAGTGCAACGTATGGGTAAAATCTGGCAGGTCCGGCTCCGTATTTGCCGCAGTTCAGTATAAAGAGAGGGTATCTCATAGAAAAATTCCACAATTTAAAAGGCCTGAATAGATTAGATATGGCAAAATGTTTCCCATGATAGGGAAGTCTAGGACAGCTAGGCACGACTTCTGGTTTGAAGGACGTCCACTAAGTTGCGAGGAATCGGGCCGAGATGGGGGAGGTGGTTGTACTCTGAATCTCAGTAGAATTGCATTTGTGCCTAATTCCTGACCAGCTACTTGGTTCACGCTGGCAGAGCCATACAGGAACAGTATGAGGCAGATGTTCACACAATGTATCAGAGAGAAGGAGATACAGCAGGAAAGTTACAGTCCTATACTGTATGAATCTACCCGTAGCTGTCTGCCTGCCTCTTTATCTATCCTTCTTTCAGTTTGGCCATCAGCCTCTCTCCCTCTCTCTCGAAACTAACATTGTATCTCACTTTCACTGGCAGCTATTCTGCATCTTTTCATCTCGAAATTTAGAGAACAATCTTTTTATATTAGTTAACCCGTCTGACCATCCCTTTGAAGGTGGAAACATTTCTGCTAATTTTTCTTTGATGGATTTCAGATCCCTATAAAAGTCTGTTACATCAGCAGCATCGTCCACAACATACGGGAGGAACTCAGCAAAAAGCCGCCAGCTCTTAATTTGTGTTGCCCTGGATTTCCAAAATCTGCAAAAGTTCTGTTTGTTATATTTCCGTGCGTACCTGTTAATCCGTGGGATTTGAGGGACTGAGAGGCAGATCAGAATGGTAACCCGCAAGTACATGAGTTAGGGTCGGTCGGTTTCGGAGAATTCCCTTTGCATAATTAGGCAACAAAAACATTGAAAGCTGTAAGTGTGGTTGTTCCGAGATATAGCTCATTTTTTGTTATTAGAGCTCCTGCATCATTTCCACCGTACGAAAGAATGCTGAGGTAATGCCCAAGAATGTTTGATGTATTGGTCTTCATTCAGCACAGAATACATCGGAGAAAATGGTGCCGAATTAAAGTGTTTGTTCTACTAAGTGTATCTAAAAAAGTTAATCAGGGGTATAGCCGTATCGCTGGGGACCGATCCTTTCTATAATGCAGGCTTGTTTGGAATGAATCGGCACAGAGTGTTCGCCAGAGCTGTGAATTCTGGAGCAACAGCAGTCACGGATTCACAGTTAGATGGGTCATCGGGTCATCCGGCGGATACGAGATGTTTACTATCCCTTCATTTCAGCCTTTGGAATTCTCGGTAAGCTGAGGTGTCAGCTGCCGTTGTTGGTAAATGTAGTTAAAATCCATATTGTGATTGTTTTTCTCTCTGTTTTCTATTGCCATCCGCCCAGTCCCTGTATTCCGCGTTTCGGGAATGAAATGGAAACCTGGAATGTGGATTTCGGGATTTGGATCTAAAAACAGGAATTCAGCGAATCCGCCAACATTTGTGGGATTCAATGGATCAGGCCGCGTTCTCCAGGGGTTTGTGATCAATAATGTGATGTTCTGGTCTCTGTGCTTTTGGTTTTGTAGCAGCTGCATTTCCTTTGCAAATATTGCGTTGTTACAGCACGTGGAGAGTTTACTAATTGACTGCATGCATTTGTATGTCAGCGGTTGTCTGAATTAGATGTAACAATAAACCATCACTGGTAGTGACAATTGAGTAAATGTGAGCAGTTCCGTGTTGCAGCATGAAACTTGTGTATTTTTGAAAAATGTGTCCGCAGTGACTGAATGTGAAAGAGTTGGCGGACCACACAATGTAGTCGTTGCAGAGTCCATTGTCACAACCAACGTGTTAATGTTATCACCACCCTGAAATGTCTTCTATCATACTGACATCAAACACTGTTACAGACATCAGACTACGGCAGAGAATTTACTGCTGGATGTTGAATTTCAGCGTCCTACAAATGGATTGAGTGGGAGGCGTCATGTCTGTCTGTGAGATTGTGTCACACTGCGCTGTGTTTGTTGGAATCAGTCAATGTTCTGTTGTAAAGTCAGTCAGTTGTTAAATGCTGGGATTGAAAATAAACACAAGAAATGCTGGAAGCACTGAGCCCCAAGCTGCTTAGATAGAAAGGGAAACGTTACCACACGTGTCGTAGGCCTCCCTGAGAACAGTTCTGAGGCGAGACACTTTGTTTTCTCCACATGTTCCGTTTTGTCTAGGTGAATGTTTCCAGCATTTCCTGTTTTTTGTTCCGTCCTTCGGCTGTTCTGTCGCGGACGGGGAGCGCCATGGTAATTAATGATTGTCTTATGGAAGAATCCCACCAGCAGCACGCGGATTTGTTCACGTCATATGCACGAGATGCGGAAGGCGCGGTTCGAGAACGTTCCATCCATTGATGACTGAGGAGTTCGGTACTCTGTTTTAGCTTTGTGCTGTCACTTCACATTTTAGTCATTAATATTCGCCTCTGCTCAGTATTTTCTCAACTTGCTGTTCACTGTCTCTCTCCCAGCGAACTTGGTGGCTATTGTGATCATGTCCTGGAGAATGTGCGGTCTCTCCAAATGTGTCACTCGCTACCTGGTGGGAATGGCCGCGGCCGATCTCCTGGTCGTTATCTCTGATCCGCTGCTGAGGGTGACTGCTTGGAGTTATTTTCCCGGATCATTCCTGGCCATCATTCCTGTGTGCAGCCTCTGTGAATGGCTGGTTTTTGCGAGCACTGCGATTTCCCTCTGGCTGAATGTCGCCTTCACAATCGATCGGTTTGTTGCAATTTGCTGTCCAAAGCTGAAAGCAAAATATTGCACCGAGAGAACTGCAGCTGTGGTTATCGGGACAGTGAGTGTGCTGGGCCGTTTGGAGAGTCTCCCCTGGTACTTCACATATGAGCCTTTTGTAATAATTGATGGTATTCCCTGGTACTGTGTTAGGAAACCGAGCTTCTATACATCTCCCTCATGGGCGGCGTTTACGATGTTTCACCGAATTTTAACCCCTTGTGTACCATTCTTTCTGATTTTGCTATTCAATATTCTGACTGTCAGGCGGATTCTAGCGGCCAGACGAGCTCGTAGGGGGCTCCTGGGACAAAAGAGTGGAGAGAAAGAAAAAGACCGGGAGATGGAGAAACCGACGGAAATCGATCGTTTTGCTCTTCAGCATAACCGGTAGTTTCATTTCATTGTGGTTGACGCAGGTTGTATTTTATATATATCAACGGAGTTCAAAGAGTTTTGTGCATTCTGTCACTGATCCCCCTTACTTCACAGCATATACAGAAGCAATGCTTCAGATTCTCATTTCCTGCACCAATTCGTGCATTTACGCCCTGACCCAGAGCAAATTCCGAGAGGAACTAAAGAGTGCGGTGAATTTCCTATTGAGTCGGATTTTGAAACTATGAAACATTAAAAATAATTCCTGTAGGTCGTTACTATTCAGTTGCCTCCATGCTTCCTATTTTCTGTTTATACTTTGGTGAATGTAAACCATGTGATCAGCTGAGTTACAAATCAAACACGATAATATCTGCTGATGCTCGTAATACAAAACAACACACACAAAATCAGAGTCCCGATGAAGGGTGTCGACCCAAAACGACTGATCACTTGTTTAAAATTTTATTTATTTATTAATTTTTAGAAAATTACAAGAATAAAAGAGATGATGAAATAGTGAGAACAATAATATTAACCCTCCCCCCTCCCCTTAACCCTCCCCCCTTGACCCTTATCTAAAGAAAGGAAAAAAAGAGAAAGGTTGCCTGGATATCGGAGGATCCCCACATGTTCCATGGAGTTCAAAATAACTTTAATATTTATTTTTACTTTCCCCATTTACTTTATAATTTTATCTTCAAATGACCTATGTATTTAATCCTATCTTTTGTAGGTATGGGAGCCAAATTTTCAAAAATATATCATATTCATTTCTTAGATTGCATGTAATTTTTTCAAGTGGAATACAACGATATAATTCATTGTTCCAACAATCCATAGTTAAATATAAATCAGATTTCCAAATAACTGCGATAACTTTTTTGGCTACTGCCAATGCAAATTTTATAATTTTTTTCTGATACTTATTCAATTTAAGTTTCGGTATTGTTCCTTCAATGTTTCCTAATAAAAATAATACTGGACTATGTGGGAGTTGTAGTCCAGTAACTTTTTCCAATAAAAGTCTTAGATTTATCCAAAATGGTTGAATTTTAAAGCAAGACCAAGTAGAATGTAAAAAAGTACCAATTTCTTGATTACATCGAAAACATTGGTCAGACATATTTGAATTTAATCTATTTATTTTCTGTGGCGTTGTATATAATTGATGTAAAAATTATATTGTATTAATCTAAGTAGAACATTTATTGTATTTCTCATACTATCAGAACATAATCGTGACCAGTTTTTTCCATCAATTTTAACATTCAAATCAGATTCCCATTTTTGTCTTAATTTAAGTACTCCTGATTTAATTGTCTGTTTTTGAATCAAATTATACATACAAGAAGATTTTTTTTTAAATTTTTCCTTTTTGAATTAAAATTTCTAATTCACTAGGTTTTGGCATCAACATTGTTTGTCCCAGCTTTTCTCGTAAATAAGCCTTTAATTGAAAATAACAGAAAGGAGTGTTATTTGATATTTTATATTTATTTTTTAATTGATCAAACGACATCAATATACCTCCTTCAAAACAATCACCTATATATTTAATCCTCTTTTGGAACCAATTATGTCAAAGTTTATTATGCATTGTAAAAGGAATAAGCCTATTTTGAATTAAAGTTCTTTTTGCTAATAAAGATTTCTTTATCTCATCGTCCATATTTAACTTATTCCATAAATCAATCAAGAGTCTTAATATAGGAGATTCTTTTTTTCAACGTATCCTTTTGGATTCCAATTAATATCTGAAATCTTTGGTATGTTTTCTCCTATCTTATCTAATTCTATTCTAATCTATGCCGGTTTTTCTTCATCAAAAAAAAAAAGACGCAATAAATCTAAGTTGATTTGCTTTATAATAATTCATAAAGTTTGGAAGTTGTAACCTTCCTAAATCAAATTTACATGTCAATTTTCCAAAGAAATTTCCTTACATATTTATTCAGTTCTTGAAAAAACTCTGAGGTTATTGTATTGGTAAAGTTTGGAATAAATATTGCAATCTAGTAAATATATTCATTTTTACAGCATTATCTCTACCTATTAATGTTATTGGTAACATCATCCATGATCACTGTTTTCATAGGTTCCGCTGAGTCCTGCAGCATACTGCTTGTTGTTACTAAAAAGCGTCTCTGGCGTCAGCCCACCATTCGCACGATAATATTGATGCTTGAAATGAAGCCTGAGACATGCAAGGATTTGTATTCAGACATTACCTGCTCGAGTTGACGCTCAACTGACGTCCTTCATTCAAGGGTTTACTCCTGATTTGTTGTTCCGTAGAGTCAATCCAGTTCATCTGAAGCGGGTAAAATCTAAGCGTACACTTGATCAATAGGCAATAGGAATGATAGTCGAAATTCAGTAACAGCGACACCTCCATTAATGGAGCCTAAATTATTGGAGAGAATTCTTCGGCACTGGATTGTTGAGCTCTCGGTGAAAGAAAATTAGAGCAATTCTATGGCTTTCTGTGGGTAAGTCGTGCCTTACGTACAACTTGATTTTTTTTGAGGAGGTGGCAAAGCAATTTCAGCTGTGGATGCTGGGTTTATGCAATTGTCTGAGGAGCCTGACAAGAGTCTCTGTCACAGACCCATTCAGAATGTCACGAGGCCCGGAATGTATCGAAACATGACTGACTGGATTTGTAATTATTCTGCCCATGAGGCACCTACTGGTTAAAGATGGAGCATTTCCAACAAATCTTTTATGGAGCCCTACTACTTGTGATTTCGTAAATGACTTTGAAGAGGAAGTGGATAGTTGGGTTGCTAAGCAGCAGGAAGGGGAACCACGTGGCTTAGCTACTCCAGCTCGAGGCGTTGTAATTCGTCGTTCAATAATGACGGCTTCCTCTGGAAAGAGTCTCTGAGCACTCCGTGTCTCCTTTCCCCTGCCGAATTTAAATAGAGTAGATTAACTGGTCATTATAGATTACCTAGCGACGAGGCTAGAGTTAAATCGGGGTTGCTGGGCGGCGTAACTCACAGTGCCTTAAAGAGCTGTTTCCGCTGTATGGTTTAAATAAACAAATAATAAATCAATAAATAATACGAAGGTTGGTGGTGTTGCGAATAGTGTAGAACGTTTTCATAGGTTATTACGGGACACCGGCAATTTGCAAAACTGGGCTGAAGAAATGGCAAGTGGAGTTTCATCCGGGAAAATGTGAGGTACTACGGAATGAAAGGTCAAGCTGGATTACAGAGTACAGATGCCAGAATTCAGTCACAATATCGAAAAACGGGCGGGATTTGATCTTCGTGCTTTGGAAGCCCACAAAATCCTTAATCTTTCCTCCTGTGTTAATTGGGTGGTTATGAAAACTTTTAATGTGTTGGCCTTCATTATTCCGGCAATTACGTTGCAGAGCCGCGTGACATTATTACCAATCTGTAAAACACTGATTCACCACACGGAATACAGACAGACAGACAGACATACTTTATTGACCCCGAGGGAAATTGGATTTCCTTCCTCTATCACCAGCCAAGAATATTGAGTTCCCTTCGGGTCGTCTGATTATCGGAACTATCTGGTGACTTTTTAGATGGCGCAGATGTATTTGCCGTGATCCAGCCTTAATTCTTCCCGGGCGTGTCTAAAACCTGGTCGCTATTCCTCGATGGCAGGCACCGAACGCAGCTCCGAAATAACTGCTGTTTTCCAGCCGCGTACGTCTGAGGATTGTACAGTCCCTTCCCACCAAACCGGTTGAGATTAAGATGTCTCTCCCGCCCAAGCTCTGTATTTTGTGATCTCGTGGCCAGGAAATTACAGTCCACACACTGTATCTAATTAACGGATGTATAAAATAAATATCTACTTAAATAAACGGTTAATAAATCATAGAAAAGCAAAACAATAGACCAATTATAATCAAACGGACAAATCTGCCCACATTGGAGCTCAACTCTTCCATAAGTCATATTCGTCAATTGTGAGTAGTCTCCCGCACCTTGCTCCATCGACCCATGGTCTTCACTGGATCGAATCTACGACCCGTTGTTCCCTCGTTATCTCACGACGATCAAAGCCAAAGGCTCACACCAGTGTCAGACACAAAAATAATAATAAATAAAATAAAAATTAAAAAAAAACATCCCCCGCCTTCTCTACCGATTGGATGGCTCACAGTCCTCAGCATCCTTCATCCCTGACAACCCAAACACTGATTCTACAGAAAGACCATTACATGCGTTATCCTACAACGTCAGCAGTGAAACCTTTACGAGGGAGTTACACTCCCCACAAGCTAAACAGAGTCATTCTCCCTTGACTTTGTGATAATTGATCCCCCTTCATGAATAATCCCGAGTTTGAAAGTAATTTCGCTGTGTCAGTCCTTCTGATCCAGGTGAAAATGGCAGTTACATATCTCAATATGGAGAGTAGCACAACACATAGCTTTC
>NW_026779962.1:0-61252 GCF_030144855.1 Hypanus sabinus | reverse complement strand
ACACATATTATACATGTCCCACCTGCAAAAGAACTTGTGGGCCTAAGATAGGACTGTATCGTCATCAAAGATCTCACTGTTAAAGGAGTGGACATTGTCATCGGGTTCCAATGGACAACTGAAGAAGACAAATATGAGAAATATGCAGATTTTGGAAATCCAAAGCAACACACACAGAATGCAGATGGAACTCAGCAGGCCAGGTTGCATCTATGAAAATGAATAAACAGGTGATGTTTCAGACCAAGACCCTTCTTGAGGACTGAGAAGAAAGGGGAAGATGCCAGAATAAAATGGTGGGGAAAGAGAAAGATGTTAGATGGAAGGAGATAGGTGAAGCTGGGAGACAGGAAAGGTTGAAGACTGGAGAAGATAATGTGAGAAAGGAAAGGAGTGAAGAAGTGAAAGGTCAGAGTGAGGAATAGGGGTCCTGAAGAGAGAATTCAGGGAGATCGGTAGGAAGCTGAAAAGCAGGACCTCCAAGGTAGTAATTTCAGAATTGCTGCTTGTGCCACGTGCTAACAAGCACAAGAATAGTATGATCAGCCATATTGATGCGTGGCTGAGAGACTGGTGTACGGGGCAGGGCTTTACGTTCCTGAATCATTGGGGCATCTTCTGGGAGAGGTACAACCTGTACATAAAGGACAGGTTACACCTGAACCCAAAAGTGTCCAATATCCTGGCAGGCAGGTATAATAGAGCTGTTAGGGAGGGTTTTAAACTAATTTGCTAGGGGACGGGAACCAGAGTGATAAGGCTGAGGAAGGGGAAAACAGAAATAAATCAAAGATAGTAAGCAATAGAGATGGTAGAAAGGACATGCAGGAGATGAGGCATAATCACATCCAGTGGGATGAGTTACAGGGCAATTGAAGCATAGTGCAGTTAAAACAAAAAACAACAAATACTGGACTGACTGTTATTGGAATGCATGCAGCATAAGAAATAAAGTGGATGATCTTGAAGTTCAGCTACAGAGTGGCAAATATGACATTGTGGTCATCTCTGAAACTTAGCTAAAGGATGGCTGCCATTGGGAGCTGAATGTCCAAGTATATACAGTATATAGGTTAGTAGGCTGAGTTGGTGGTATGGCCCTGTGTATACAAAATAATATTAAATCATTAGAAAGGGATGACAGGATCGGAAGATGTAGAGTCTCCATGGGTTGAGTTAAGAAATGGCAAGATACCCTAATGGCAGTTGTATACGTAAAACAGCAGCAGGGAAGTGGATTACAAATTACTGCAGGAGATAGAAAAGGCATGACAAAAGGGCAATGTCATGATAATCATTGGAGATTTTAACATGAAAGTAGACTGGGAAAACCAGGCCAGTGCTGCACCTCAAGAGAAAGAATTTATAGAATGTCTAAGGCGGGGGTCGGCAACCCGCGGCTCCGGAGCCACATGTGGCTCTTTTACGTCTGTGCTGCGGCTCCCTGTTGCTTTGGGAAATAATTGGTTGTGGCGACCCTTTTCCTGGCACATCCGAACCGACTCACAATTAGATAGCCTACGGGGGTTTGCGAGCACAGAGCTTTGGAGCCTCTGCGCCATGGGGGGGGGGGGGGGGGCAGGTTGAGGGAGGCTTAAAAGTGAGGCTGAAGATTTCGAATAAAGTTTTTTCCTTCGACTGCAATTACCGACTCCGTGTCGTAATTTTAGCGCTGCGTGTAGCACACCGCTACATGGTCAGTATTTAATTAAAATGTATTTTATGTTAGTTTGTTAGTTTTTGAAATGTAAATCTAAATTTGAAGATTATGGTGATCTTGTACAATCTAAATAAGACGTTGTGGCGACCCATTTTCTGACACATCCGAACCGGCTCACAATTAGCCAGCGTTCAGGCTAAGGGAGATAGCCTACGGGGGTTTGTGAGTACGTGTCTTTTGGAGCATCCGCGCCCATGGGGGGGGCGGGTTGAGGGAGGCTTAAAAGCAAGGCTGTTTAGTTCGAATAAAGCTATCTTTGACTGCAGTTTACTGACTGCGTGTAGCATGCCGCTGCAACTTGTTTTTATCGCTGGCTATCCAGAGGGGAGGTGCTGAAACGCTTTGTCGCGTGTCTGGAAGAAGTGAAAACTTTCCTGGGCAGCAAAGGGCTCACCTTTCCTGAGCTGGAACAGCCAGAGTGGCTGGAAAAGCTACACTTCATGGTAGACATGACAGCGCACCTGAACACGCTGAACACAGCTCTTCAACGGGGTAAGGACGTACAGCCCTGCACATGTTGGAGGATGTTTTGGCATTCGAGCGCAAGTTGACGTTGCTTGCCAGAGATTTACAGAAAGGCACTTTGTCTCACTTCCCCAATTTGAGAGAGTTCAAACAAGGTCACGACATGATAAATTCGGAGTATTTACATTCTGCAATCATCGCAATGCAAACATCGTTTGGGAAACGCTTCTGTGAGTTCAGAGAGGAAAAAAACACATTATCCTTCCCGGTCACTCCCCTAAGCATCGATCCATCCCTACTGAATACGACTGCATAGTCAGGTGTGAGTCAACCTGAACAAGTATGATAAATATTTTAATTGCCTATTATTTTACGTATATTCATATGTTTTCATTGTTCAGTGAAATAGTCCTTTTATTTTTCAGGTTGACAGCTGGCTGACGTTATTTTTGGTTTGCTGCTGGCGGCAAATTTAAGTTTGGCGTTTTTCATAAATACAAGAAGGACTCAAATAGACGTTGAGTATTTTACTTAAAAGTAACCTTCAACCCAACGTCTCTTTTTCGGAGTTCAAAATGTTTTTGTTGCATGCAGAAATGTAATTTCGTTTTCTCTGCAGGAGTTCATCAATTTCATAAATGCAACACATTATAGTTTGTTTATACATAGCATAAAGGCAAAACAAAACGTTGTATGCAGTGTTATTTCATTTTAAATGTCAAACGGGTTTTGCGGCTCCCAGTGTTTACTTTTCTGTGGGAAACGGGTCCAAGTGGCTCTTTCAGCGGTAAAGGTTGCTGACCCCTGCTAAGGGATGGCTTTTAGGACCAGCTTGGTGCTGAGCCCTCTAGGGGACTGGCTGAGCTGGATTGCGTGTTGTGCAATGATCTAGAAGTGATAAGAGAGTATAAGGTTAAGAAACCTTCAGAGAAAAGTGATCACAATATGACTGAGTTCAGTTTGAAATTTGAGAAGGAGAAACTAAATTCCAATGTGTCGGTATTTCAGTGGAATAAAGGAAATTGCATGAGAGGGGACCTGGCCAAAGTTGACTGGAGGGCGATACTAGCAGGAAGGACAGCAGAACAGCGATGGCTGTAGTTTCTGTGAGAAATGAGGGAAGTGCAAGACAGATATATTCCAAATAAGAAGACTTTTTCGAATGGAAGAAGGAAACTACTGTGGCTGACAAGTGAAGTCAGAGCCAAAGTAAAAGCAGAAGAGAAGGCATACAAGGAAGTCAGATCTAGTGGGAAGATAGAGGATTGGTAAGCTTTTAAAAACTTGTAGAAGGAAACTAAGAAGGTCATAAGGAAGGAAAAGATGAATTATGAGAGGAAGCTGGCGACTAATATCAAAGAAGATACTAAAACCTTTTTTAAGTATATAAAGGTTAAAAGAGAGTTGAGGTTAGCTATATAACCAATAGAAAATGATGTTGGAGATATTATAATGAAAGATGCAGAGATGGCAGTGGAACTGAATGCGTATTTTGCATCAGTCTTCACAGTGGAAGACATCCGCGGCATCGCAGACGTTCAAGAGTGTCGGGGAGGTGAAGTTCGTGCAGTGAAAATTACAACTGAGAAGGTGCTCAGGAAGCTTAATGGTCTGAGGGTGGATAAATCTCCTGGACCTGAGGGACTGCACCCTCAGGTTCTGAAGGAAGTATCTCAAGTCAAGTCACTTTTATTGTCATTTCAACCATAACTGCTGATGCAGTACATAGTAAAAATGAGACAAAGTTTTTCAGGACCATGACACAGTATGAAAACTAGACTGAACTACGTAAAAAGCAACACACAGAAAAAAACTACACTAGACCATAGACCTACCCAGGACTGCATAAAGTGCACAAAACAGTGCAAGCATTACAATAAATAATAAACAGGACAATAGGGCAGTAAGGTGTCAGTCCAGGCTCTGGGTATTAAGGAGTCTGATAGCTTGGGGGAAGAAACTATTACATAGTCTGGTCGTGAGAGCCTGAATGCTTCAGTGCCTTTTCCCAGATGGCAGGAGGGAGAAGAGTTTGTATGAGGGCTGCATGGGGTCCTTCATAATGCTGTTTGCTTTGTGTATACAGTGTGTAGTGTAAATGTCTGTGATGGTAGGAAGAGAGACCCCAATGATCTTCTCAGCTAACCTCACTATCCGCTGCAGGGTCTTGTGATCCGAGATGGTGCAATTTCCGAACCAGGCAGTGATGCAGCTGCTCAGGATGCTCTCAGTACAACCCCTGCAGAATGTGATGAGGATGGGGGGTGGGAGATGGACTTTCCTCAGCCTTCACAGAAAGTAGAGACGCTGCTGGGCTTTCTTTGCTATGGAGCTGGTGTTGAGGGACCAGGTGAAATTCTCCACCAGGTGAACACCAAGAAATTTGGTGGAGAGACTGCAGAGCCATTAACAATGATCTTTCAAGAATTGATAGATTCTGGCATTGTGCCGGATGACTGGAAAATTACAAATGTTACTTCACTATTTAAGAAGGGTGGGACGCAGCAGAAAGGAAACTATAGACGTGTTAGCCTGACATCAGTGGTTGGGAAGTTGTTGGAGTCAATTGCTAGGGATGAGATTACGGAGAGCCTGGAGTCACAGGACAAGATAGGCCAAAGCCAGTATGGTTTCCTGAAAGGAAAATCCTGCCTGACCAACCTACTGCAGTTTTTTGAGGAAATTACAAGCAGGTAGACAAAGAAGATGCGGTAGAGGTGATGTACTTGGATTTTCAGAAAGCCTTTGACAAGGTGCTGCACATGAGGCTACTTAGACAAGAGTCGATGGAATTACAGGGAAGTTATTAGCTTGAGTGCAGCATTGGCTGATCAGCAGAAACAGATAGTGGGAATAAAGGGAACCTATTTTGGCTGGCTGCCGGTTACCAGTGGAGCTCCACAGGGGTCAGTGTTGGGACCACTGCTTTTTACAATGTGTGTCGATGATTTGGTCTATGGCATGTATTTCTGTATTTAGCCAGAATGTAGGTGGAGGAATGTGTTGTGTTGAGGAAAACAGAGAGCCTGCAGAGGGACTTAAGACAGTTTAGGGGAATGGGCAAAGAAGTGGAAAATGAAATACAATGTTGGAAAGCATATAGTCATGCACTTTGATAGAAGACTATTATTTAGATTGGGAGAGAATTCAAAATGCAGAAATGCAAAGGGCCTTGTGAGTCCTTGTGAAGGATACCCTAAAGGTTAACCTCCAGTTTGAGTCAGTGTCGAAGAAGGTGAATGCAATGTTGGCATTCATTTCTAGGGATATCAAACATAAGAGCAGGGATGTGATGCTGTGGCTCTAAAAGGAACTTGTGAGACCACACTTGGTGTAATATGTGCAGTTTTGGGTTTCTTATTTTGGAAAGGATATGCTGATATTAGAGAGGGTTCAGAGAAGATTCACAAGGATGATTCCAGGAATGAAAGTGTTACCATATGAGTAATGTCTGGCAGCTCTCGGGCTGTATTCCCTGGAGTTCAGGAGAATGGGGGAGGATCTCGTAGAAACATTCCCTATGTTAAAAGGCCTGAACAGATTAGATATGGCAAAGTTATTTCCCACAGTAGGGGATTCTAGGACAAGAGGGCATGACTTCAGGAGTGAAGGACATCCATTTAGAACAGAGATGCGGAGAAGTTACTTTAGTCAGAGGGTGGTAAATCTGTGGAATTTGTTGCCACGAACAGCTGTGGAGGCCAAGCTATTGGGTGTATTTAAGGCAACGATAGATAGGTTTTTGATTAGCTAGGGGAAGGGGAGAAGTCAAGGGAGGAGGGATGACTGGAAGAATTGGATCAGCCCATGATTGAGTGGCAGAACAGACTCGATGGGCCAAATGGCTTGGTCTGCTCTTGTATCCGATGGTCTTATCGAAATTTGTTCAGTGGAAGGAGAAATCGATATTCATGCTAGTGAGTTAGAGGCTCAGGCATGTGCTCCTCTGCCCTCAGGGTGACAAGTGGAGGCCATGGACCAACACTCAGAATGGGAATGGAAACTGAAATTAAAGTGTTTGGCCACTGGAAGGTCCCGCCTATGGCGGATGATGTGGGTGTGTTTAATGAACTGATCCCCCAGTTTACAATGGGTCTTACCAAAGTAGAGGAGGCTGTGTCGGGAGCACCAGACATAATAGACGACTCCAGCAGATTCACAGGTGAAGTGTTGCCTCACCTGGAAGGAGCGTTTGGAGCCTGGAATGGAGGCAAGGGAGCAGGTATGTGGGCAGCTGTAGCACTTTGGCCTGTTGCAGGGATAAATGCTTGGTGGGAGATTAGACAGACAGGCAGACAGAAAGACATACTTTATTGATCCCGAGGGAATTTGGGTTTCATTACAGCCGCACCAAGAATAGTGAAGAAATATTGCAATATAAAACCTTAGATAATTAAATAATAATAAGTTAATTAATGAGAAGGGATGAGTGGACAAGGGAATTGCAGTGGGAGCAATCCCTGTGGAAAGTGGGGGCCGCGGTTGTGGTAAAGATACGTTTAGTGGTGGGATCCCTTTGGAGATGGCAGAAGATGTCTTGGATGTGCAAGGTGATGGGGTGGTAGGTAAGGACAAGAGGAAATCTATCACTGTTAAGAGAGCAGGAAGATACTGTGAGTGGAGATGTCCAGGAAATGGAGGAATGGAGGTAATGAGGGCAGTACTAATGGTAGAGGGAAGGAGGAAAACACTTTTCTTCAAAGAAGGAGGACAACTCTCATATCCTGGAATGGAAAGCTTCATCCTGGGAACAGATGCAGAGGAGGCAAGAACCTGAGAAAAGGGAATGGCATTTTTACAGGAGATAGGGTGAGAAGAGGTATAGTTGACTGATGAAGAGAGAGTGGAGGGCAGTGCAGACAGAGAGAGGAGTGTTGGTGATGTCTCATTACTAATTAGAGATGAGAAGGTCAAGAGCAGGCAGAGAACCAGAGTGGGGTTTCATGTCCATGATAGAATTCCCCGAAGTTTTTGTGTGTGTGTGTGTGTGTGTGTGTGTGTGTGTATGTGTGTGTGTGTGTGTGTGTGTGTGTGTGTATGTGTGTGTGTGTGTGTGTGTGTGTGTGGTGGGGGGGGGGTGGGGTTGGTGGTTGTGGGTGGGAAAAAGACTCTGAAGCTCATTCCCACCCAACAAAGCATTAAAACACCTTTGTTCCACCATCAGTCCAGTACAATATCCTTTGAAACCCATCACTGACGGAATGCTTTGGTGTCTTGACATATTCTGATCAAATCTAATGGCATATTTGGAATGAAGAGAACGTAGTCCTGATTCAAGTTTATGAATGATCTTGCACTGACTTCAAACTCTCCTATAAATATGTGAAGAGGAAAACGATGTGAGAAGGAGAATGAATGTTTCTTGTAGTCAGAAACGGGGAAATTAAAAATGGGGTTGAACAATATGACAAGCCAATTAAATTCATACTTTGGTTATGAGCTAACTAAGGGAACAAGACTGATGCATATATGACAAGATGGCAGGTTAGTAATTAATCTAATGCTTGGGAAGGTATTCTTGAATAATATAAACACAAAAGATTCTGCAGATGCTGGAAATCCAGATGACTACACACAAAATGCTGGAGGGATTTAGGAGGTTGGTGAGCATCTACAGAGAGGAATAAAGTGGCCAATGTTTTGGACTAAAACCCATGATCAGGGCTGAAAAACAAGTGGAGAAGAAGTCAGAAAAAAAGGAAGGGGAAGGAGCACAAGCTGGAGGATGTTAAGTGAAGCTGCAGTCAATTCTTGTCTCCTATTCCTGGAAAGGAAGGGAGTGGTCCTTCTTATCCTGCCTTCTGCCCTCTCCCTGCCTTTCCAGTCCTGATGAAAGGTCTCAGCCTGAAACAACTGTTTATTCACATCCACAGATGCTGTCCGACCCGCTGAGTTCCTTCAGCATTGTGTCTGTTCTTTAACAATATGTTCTTGATCATTACTCTGCTTGGTCAGGGATGGCAGATAATAGCAATGGAAAGTCAGAGTAAAGCAAAATGACAAAGAAAGGTAGAAATAAAATACTTTAAAAAGGCATCAGTATCACAAGCTGAGCTTCAGAAGAAATGTGAACGAACAGAAGAGAGCAGAAGGTGATCCAGTAGGAGATAGAAAACCAACAGCTAAAAATATACTTGGAGGTGCTGTGTCATACAGTCAAGGAAATAGTAGATAGATACTTCATTGATATCAAAGGAAATCACAGTGTCACTGTAACATTGTAGCTGCAAAGGTATACAAATATTAGAAGAGAAGTAGGAAAGAATAAAAATAAGATGTTTAAGATTTTCAAGTCAAAGATTACCAGATCACTTCCCCAGCTATAGGTTGACTCATTACCAAGGGTAAGAATGATCTCATATTTTGCCGTTTGGAGCAGCACAGTTGTTTCAGTCTGTTACTGAAAAATACTCCTCTGTTCAGCCAAGGTGGCATGCAGAGGGTGGGAAACATTGTCCAGAATTGTCAGGATTTTCTGGAAGGTCCCTTGATCTACCACAGCCTTCAGTGTGTCCACTTTGATTCCTATAACAGAGCCAACCTTTCTAATCAGTTTATTGAGCCTTTTGGCATCACCTGTATTGCAGCCATTGCTGTAACACACACCACATAGAAGATTGTACTGGCGACAACAGACTGGTAGAAAATGTGAAGGAGAGGCCTGCATACTTCAAAGGTTCTCAGTTTCCTCAGGAAGTAGAGGTGACTCTACATGGCCTCTGTGTTGGTGCTCCACGCAAGCCTGTCATTCAGGTGCACATCCAGGTACTTGTAGGTCCTCAACACATCCACGTACTCACCATCAATAGTAACAGGAGCAGTGCAGGCTTGGTCTTCCCAAATTCCATCTCCAATTCCATTTTACTGATGTTGAGCTGCACTATTCACAAAGTTCTTCACCAGAACCCTGTATTCATCCTCCTTTTCTCTCTTTATACACCAACTATTGTTAAGTTATCAGAGAATTTCTACAGATGATGTGACTCTATGTTTTATCTTAAGTCCCAGCTATTCAGAGTATACAGGAAGGTAGCCAATACAGTCTCCTATGGGGCCCCCAGTGCTGCTGATAGCCGTGTCTGACACAGCTCTGAAGCCGCACAAACTGTGATCTGCCAGTCAGGTAGTCCATTATCCAGGATACAATGTAAGTACCAACCTGCATTGATTGGAGCTTCCCCCCACCCAGCATGAGGGCTGTTTGGTATTGAAGGCACAAGAAAAATCAAAAAACACGATCCTCTCAGTGTTGCCCTGCTTAAACAAATGACAGTAGACTTAAATAGTTGGAATGTGGAAATAGTTGTACAAGTACCAACAGGTTTCTGGGGCAATACCACTGGAACCAGTATGAGGAACTGCAGGTACAAATACGATGAATAATAGACAAGAAATGAGTAAACTGGAACTGAAATAGCACATGAATGACTAACTGGACATCAAATAATACGTCAGCTGTAAGTTTAAAAAATGCAGCGGTTAAATATTCAGCAACTACAAAATGATCAGCTGGAAAAGCTAGCTTACTAAGTTCGGTGACATCTGTGGAGGGAAATGGGCATTTGTCCTTTTAGGTTGGGACTCTTGATCTGCACCAAAAGATTGAGGGGGCATGGCCAGTAAAAAGAGATGAAGGGAAGGGGTGGGACAAAACCTGGCAGGAGATTGGTGGAACTGGTTGATGTGTGGTTGATTGGCAGACAGATTGAGTTGGGGGAAAGGTAGAGGCTGGGTGGTGATCGGTGTGGACAAGCTGGCTGTGGATTGTGTCGAACAGCACAGAAACAGGCCTTCTGGCCCAACTCACCCTCTGGAAAAAGTTCCTATTAAATTTTTCCCTCTGAACTCTCTAATTTTCAGGTCTCCCACCCTGGGAAATTGTCTGAGTGCCTTCACCTTATTTCTGCCCTCATGATTTTAAACACCTCTTTACGATCATCCCTGGTTGCCCTGAGTGTCAATATTTAAGATTGCTTAATGTCATTTCCTGTGCAAAGGTGTAAGGAGCATGAAATAATTGTTACTCCAGATCCGATGCAGCACAAAGAAGCACAAAAAGATCAAGAGCACAATAATAATAATAATAATAATAATAATAATACTAAAAACTTATCAATATAATTAGTGTACATAAAATAGCTTATATACATACATTAATTGTATGTCCATAAAATAGCACTCGGTTTTATTTAAGCTGACATAAGGGAAATGATAAAGTAGTGGTGGAGTTAGTGGGTGGAAGTGTTGATCAGCCTCATTGCCGGGGAAAGTAACTGTTTTTGTGTCTGGTGGTCCTGGCATGGATGCTATGAGGTCTCCTCTCTGATAGGAGTGGGAGAAACAGTCTGTGAGCAGAGTGTGTGGGATCATTTATGAATTTGTGCCATTACAGAGACTTGGATGTCTCAGGGGCAGGAATGGCTGTTGGCAGTACCAGGCTTTAGATATTTCACAAGGGACAGGGAGGGAGGCAGAAGGGATGGGGGAGTGGCATTGCCAATCAGGAATATTATCTCAGCAGTAGAAAAGGAGCATGTCAATGAGGGATTGTCTACTGGGTCATTGCGGCTGGAAGTCAATCAGGAAAGGGGCAATAACTCTACTGGGTATTTTTATAGACCCCCAATGGTAATAGAGACATTGAGGAGCAGATAGGGAGGCAGATTCTGGAACAGTGCGATAGTAATAGGGTTGTTGTGATGGGTGATTTTAACTTTCCTGATATTAACTGGCTTCTCCTTAGAGCAAGAGGATGGGGTGGAGCTTGTTAGGTGTGTTCAGGAAGGGTTCTTGACGCAATATATAGATAAACCAACTGGAGGAGAGGCTGTACTTGATCTGTTATTGGGAAATTAACCTGGTCAGGTGTCAGATCTCTCAGTGGGAGAGCATTTTGGAGGTAGTGATCACAACCCTATCTCCTTTATCATAGTGCTGGAGGGGATAGGATCAGACAATTTGGGAAAACATTTAATTGCGGTAGGGGGACTATGAAGCTATTCGGCAGGGATTTGCAGAAATAAATTGGGAGCAGATGTTCTCGGAAATGCGTGGCAGAAATGTGGCAAATGTTCAGGGAACATTTACATGGCATTCTGCATGGGTATGTTCCATTGAGGCAGGGAAAGGATGGTAGGATGAAAGAACCATGATGTACAAAGGATGTAGAAGATCTAGTAAAGAAGAAGAGAAAAGTCAAAAGAGGTAACAGTGATATTTAATGAATACATTGCTTCAGTATTCATCAGGATAAAGACCTTGGCAATTGTGGGGATGACTTACAGCAGTCTGAAAGGCTTGAGCATATAAACATTAAGAAAGAGGATGTACTGGAGCATTTGAAAAGCATGAAGTTAGATAAGTCACCGGGACTGAATGAGAAACACCCCAGGCTACTATGGGAAGAGAGGGAGGAGATTGCTAAGCCTCTGGCATTGATCTTTGTGTCATCAATAGGGACAGGAGACGTACTGGAGGTTGAAGGGTTGCGAATGTTGTTGCCTTGCTCAACAAGAGAGTAGAGATTACCCAGGAAATTATAGACCAGTGAGCCTTACTTCTGTGGTAGACAAGTTGTTGGAGAAGATGCTGAGAAGCAGGATTTATGAGCATTTGGAGAGACATAATTTGATTAGGGATAGTCAGCATAGCTTTATCAAGGGCAGGTCGTGCCTTATGAACCTGATTGAGTTGAGGATGTAAGATAAAACTTTGATAAAGGTAAAGCAGTGGATATAGTGCATATGGATTCCAGCAAGGCATTTTATATGATTTCCCATGCAAGGCTTATTCAGAAAGTAAAGAGGCATGGGATCCAAGGAGACCTCACTTTGTCGATCCAGAAATGGCTTGTCCACAGAAGACAAAGGGTGGTTGTAGAGGTTGAGTAAACTTGGCCTTTTCTCCTTGGAGTGATGGAGGATGAGAGATGACTTGATAGAGGTGTATAAGATGATGAGAGGAATTGATCATGTGGATAGTCAGAGGCTTTTTCCGAGGCCTGAAATAGCTATTATGACAGGGCATAGTTTTAAGGTGCTTGGAATTAGGCACAAGGGGGATGTCAGGGGTAAATTCTTAGATAGAGATTGGTGGGTGAGTGGAACCCACTGCTGACGACAGTGGTGGAAGCGGATACAATTGGGCCTTTTAAGAGACTCTTAGATAGGTACATGGAGCTTAGAAAAATGGAGGGGTATGTGCTAAGGAAATTCTGGGCAGTTTCTAGAGTTGGTTACATGGTTGGCATAACGTTGTTGGCTGAAGGGCCTGTAATATGCTGTAGATTTTTATGGTTCTATATTATTGACTCTACTGGTATTTCAGGTGGCAAGAAATATGACTAAAGGCATCACTAATTACATCTTTACTGAAATAAATTGGGGTCAACTGTCACCGCAAACATTAAAGAAGTAAGCAGAGGTGGCTGATTCGAAGGATGGGCCGTGCGGGTGCATTGCAGAGCCAAGGGGCAACGTGTTCGAGACAGGGTCACAGACAGAGTTTGTATCACTGTTGCTGTTGGAGTGAACGATTTGGAGAGGAGTCAGTGCCCGTTCACCAAACCCGGGTGCAGGTTTGGATCGCTCCAAGTGCTGAGCTGATTTGGTGAGATGGAGAACAGCTTTGAGCTGTGTGGACCAAGTACTGGGATCCGGGTCTTACAGTGAGCCACTGCTCAGTGCTTGAACAATTTAAACGCTGACCCAGGTTGACTGGAAAGCCCGAATGTCAGCACTGGAGGCGAGGGTTGGGCTGATTTAGCTGGCTCTGCTGTGATGTCCATTCCTATCTCTGGCGGCTGTTGTCTCTGCATTTCTTAACATTTCTTTAATATTTTAAGCAAGATTACTTTTTTATTTCCATCTTTTACAGTTTAAAAATAACAAAAAAAGGAAAGGGCCTGAAGCAAAAGTTTGGGCACCCTGCATGGTCAGTACTTAGTAACACCCCCTTTGGCAAGTATCACAGCTTGTAAACGCTTTTTGTGGCCAGCTAAGAGTCTTTCAATTTTTGTTCTGGGGATTTTCGCCCATTCTTCCTTGCAAAAGGCTTCTAGTTCCGTGAGATTCTTGGGCCATCTTGCATGCACAGCTGTTTTGAGATCTATCAACAGATTTTTGATGATGTTGGGTTGGGGGACTGTGAGGGCCATGGCAAAACCTTCAGCTTGCGCCTCTTGAGGGAGTCCATTGTGGATTTTGATGTGTGTTTGGGATCATTATCCTGTTGTAGAAGCAGGATAATCTTTTCACCTTCAGCTTTTTTACAGACGGTGTGGTTTGCTTCCAGAATTTGCTGGAATTTAATTGAATTTATTCTTCCCTCTACCAGTGAAATGTTCCCTGTGCCACTGGCTGCAACACAAGCCCAAAGCATGATTGATCCACCCCCGTGCTTAACGGTTGGAGAGGTGTTCTTTACATTAAATTCTGCACCCTTTTTTCTCCAAACATACCTTTGCTCATTAGGCCAACAAGTTCTATTTTATCTTCATCAATCCACAGGACTTGTTTCCAAAATGCATCAGGCTTGTTTAGATGTTCCTTTTCAAATTTCTGATGCTGAATTTTGTGGTGACTTTGCAGAAAAGGTTTTCTTCTGATGACTCTTCCATGAAGGTCATATTTGTGCAGGTGTCGCTGCACGGTAGAACAGGGCACCACCACTCCAGAGTCTGCTAAATCTTCCTGAAGGTCTTTTGCAGTCAAACGGGGGTTTTGATTTGCCTTTCTAGCAATCCTACAAGCAGTGCTCTCGAAAAATTTTCTTGGTCTTCCAGACCTTAATTTGACCTCCACCGTTCCTGTTAACTGCCATTTCTTAATTACATTACAAACTGAGGAAACGGTTACCTGAAAACACTTTGCTATCTTCTTATAACCTTCTCTTGCTTTGTGGGCATTAATTATTTTAATTTTCAGAGTGCTAGGAAGCTGCTTACAGGATCCCATGGCTGCTGATTGTTGGGACAAGGTTTGAGGAGTCAGGTTATTTATAAAGCTTTGAAATTTGCATCACCTGTCATTTCCTAATGATGACTGTGAACAAGTCACAGCCCTAACAAGCTAATGAAGGCCTGAGACCTTGGTAAAAGTTATCCGAGAGCTCAAATCTTTTGGGGTGCCCAAACTTATGCATGGTACTCCTTCCCTTTTTTCCCCACTCTAAAATTGTAGAAAACAAAAATAATACACTAATCTTGCTTAAAATGTTGAAAAGAATGCTTCATCTTTAACTTTATGACTCTTGGAGATCAGTTCATCTACTACTCACTTAACTATTCACAGTAACAGAAATTTTGACCAGGGGTGCCCAAACTTTTGCATGCCTCTGTATAGCAGATATAAGACATCTGTAAAATAGCATCACACAAATAGAGTCCAAGACCCTAAGACCATGTCTGCAGTTAAACACAATGTGGCTCGTCTTCTGCTGAGCAAACACGGGGGTGGGAGGGGGGGGGGGGACATTGAGTGCAGCACTGCATGCCGACCCCAGCTTGGACACCACACCACACTGCCCCTGGCGCTGCACCTCCCTGTTGGGCGGCAGCAAATGAGTGTCAGACTGCTGAAATACTTGGTTATGATAAGTTATGAATGGAAAACCAAGTCACTATAGAAACTGAACTATGACATCTAGACTGAAGCTTATCAAACAAGAGCCAAATTCATCAAATGGGTCCATGGTGCCTAGTAAAATGGAGGGCTATGGGTTAGTCTAGGTAGTTCCAAGGTAAGGACATGTTCGACACAGCTTTGTGGGCCAAAGGGCCTGTATTGTGCTGTAGGCTTTCTATATTTCTATGTAAATGAAAAAATAACTCTCCATGGGGAATATAAGGAAGGATGGAAAATCCACACAGATGCACATCTCTGTAGAAACAAAGCTATTATAAAGAGATGACCCTCTACTATGTTAGTCAAAGATGAAACTCAACACATTTCACTGAGTTTTTATGTTTTGATGTACATGTGACAAATAAAGCTAATCTTTAATCCTAAGTTCTCTACATTTGGGGTGTGAGGGTAGTTTCATTTTCACAATCGTTCTACGTCAGGGAAAAAGAGATCTGACCTACATTGTTCAACATTGTGAACTGGGCCGGTCATCTTGTGTAACAAATTACTCACCTAACTTGTTTTAGTTCTTGTTTCATCAGCCTTAACTGTTATTGATCAGAATACTGACGTATTGAGACAATTAAAGTTTGAATATAGAATCCCTCTGCCTCATGAGGGAGAGACAATCAGTTAGTCGGGATCGACCATAGATGTTGCACCCCGGCTGTCTATGTGATACGCAAGCCAGGGCAGTGTGATATGGAGAGCAAGCCGTTGCCCATGTAGCAGGCTCTCCCTCTCCATGAAGCTGATGAATCCAAAGGAATGGCAGAGACTGATACAGTTTTGGCACCAGCAGCATGGCAAGAGTTGCCAGCAACATGGGACTTAATGAATGACTGCATTAGAGACTTCAGCTCCAGAGTTCTCCTTAGGGTTTACTCCAGAAGTGTTCCCCACACGTGTCCAGAGTTGCAAGGTAATGGAGGTTTGAGATCAGAGTTTTCCTCTGCCTAATACCTCTGTGTATCTGAAGTGTTCCCTGAGCCATTGTCGGTCAGTTAATACAGCAAGAAATAACCGAGAAAAAGATCCTGGGATTCATTTACAAAATATAAATGAAGGGAGTTGTGATAATCCCATGTAAAGACTTGGAACCAGCCCAAAAATTGTGCCCGATTCTACGCATGATAGGAACGGAGTGAAGGCTTTGGGGAGGACGCAGAGGGGATTTACCACAAAGGTCTTGTTGATGAGTGATTACTGTTTTGCGAAGAGACTGTGAACTGCCATTGGTAACTTGTTGCAGAGAAGGTTATCAGAAAGTTTGCAGATCTAGCAACAATTATTAAAGTGACTGGGAGATCTGAATCGGAAGGAACACGGGTACAAGTAATTTTGTCTGCAACTTGAAGGAGGAACAGTGTTCAGTTTTGAAACACTTATTAGAAAAACAAGACTTTTATCGGTATTTACAGATGCAACAGTATGATAATAGGACGGTTAAGAATGTAACCAGGTCACGTACATGTCTCATAGATCTATTTAGAAAAGCATACAATTCAGACAACGGTAGTAGAATCATTTCGTGTGTATAAGGGTTTGTCAGATCTTAAAACACATTGGACTTCATACATTAAAACAAAATGGGAGAAGGAAGGAGGGATAATTATATCTGAGGAAGAATGGACAACAATATGGAGGTATCAATGGAAGTGTACCAGTTCACAGAAATGGAGGGAGTTCAGGTGGAAAAACTTGATAAGATATTTTATTACACCCTCTCAGAAATCCCATTATGATAGTAACATCCCCGTTTCCTGGAGAAATTGTGGAAATCAAAATGCAAACCATTATTATATTTTCTGGGAATGCCACGTTATCAAAGACTGTTGGAGTGGGATACACAATGCCCTGCAAGACAGCTTTAAATGTGAAATACCCTTAGAGAGTAAGTTTTGGATATATACCTCAAGAATGGTTGGTAAGAGATAAATATTTAATGAATATACTGCTGGTGGTTGGCAAAAAGGCCCTTACTAGGAAATGGTTATCACAGGAGAGCCCAACTTTAAATGCATGGATGGAAATTACAATGGACATTTACAAAATGGAGAAGATAACAGCATGTGTTAATCATAAGTTGGAACAATTTGATTCATACTGGGAATGGTTTAAATGTTTTAATCACATAACACCTCATAGGCCTGATTTTATTCTCACAAATCAACGAATATGTTGTAAAAAAAAAATCACTCCCTAGTTTGTACATAGTTTTCTTACTTTGATTGTTCTTTCTCTCCTTTCTATGAGTGTATACCTCAGATAATTATGTGGAGATTTGTGACCAATATGATTATATGATATATATCGTATCTGAAATACATCTAATGGAAATGTTAGTTTGATGACAAACTTCAATAAAAAATAAATTGCAATTTTTGTAATTTGAGTAATAAATTACAACTCACTTGCATTTGAGGTGCCTTCACCTTTGACCTTTTTCAGTCAGTTTATTCAGAATTGAATTGACGTTATAAACTTAATTTCGTCCGAATAGCCTCCACATACCCCCAATAACCCATTCCATCTGCCCATGCAATAGGTGCTTGTTTACTCTCCTGTTCATTTTAATATTTCATGTCTGACACCAGTTTCATCGTTTATATTTTCCTATCCTAAGCAGGCAGCACAGTAGCTGGTGCCCGTGGTTCATCCATTTTACTGGATCCCGGTGTCAAAGTTAATCCCGAGAAGAATGAAATTCTTTGGTCGTTCACCTCCAGCCACAAAAGTCCTCTCACCATTTTGCATTACATCCCAAGTTTCCAGAAGTGGGCAGAACCCAGTGAACAGTTCAACTCCCGGCTACAGTTTATTCAGTTCAATGGCTCTCTGATGGTGAACAGATTACAAGCCGGTGATCAAGGAGATTACAGCTTCACGATGGATAGCCGACTGTTGAAAGTAATAAGCGTGCTCGTCTTTGGTGAGTATTGCACTTATTGGTGATGTGGCAATGAGTCATTCGTGGCAGAATCTGTGGTTGTGGGATCCATTAAAGGCCTCACCTACCAGGGTAAAATTTGAAATAAAAGATACTGTACTAACAGGCAAATGGGGAAAGCAGTCAACATGGATTTGCTGGGCTGAACAGCCTTTTCTGTGCAGGAGGACTCAGAATCTGTGACTAGACTCTGAATGCTCACAGTGACTGTGAGATACCTGCCTTACCATAGTAACAGATTCTCTGTCTACTGTTCTGCAGGTGGGCTCTTTGTTATTATCAGAAGGTTGGAATTTCCTGTTGGGCAGGTCACTGGAGAGAGGGGCTGAAGGGCAGAGAGAGCAGGTGGGGGAGAAGTAATGTGAGGATGGGAGAAGGATTTTCGGTTCTCCCTGGTGAGTTTCAATATGTCGTATTAAGCTTTTCTACTTGCTGATTAGATACTGAGATCGAGGCTGGGAATCCGGATGTCTGACTAGGGTAGAAGATGGAAGGGGTTGAGAGGCTACGATTCTGGAAGTATGCCCAGGGCAGAAGATGGAAGGGATTGAGAGGCTGGGATTCTGGGAGCCTCTCCAGGGTAGTGGATGGAAGGGGTTGGGAGGCTGGGATTCTGGGAGCTTCTCCAGGGTAGAGGATGGAAGGGGTTGGGAGGCTGGGATTCTGGGAGCTTCTCCAGGGTAGAGGATGGAAGGGGTTGGGAGGCTGGGATTGTGGGAGCCTCTCCAGGGTAGAGGATGGAAGGGGTTGGGAGGCTGGGATTCTGGGAGCCTCTCCAGGGTAGAGGATGGAAGGGGTTAGGAGGCTGGGATTCTGGGAGCCTCTCCAGGGTAGAGGATGGAAGGGGTTGGGAGGCTGGGATTCTGGGAGCTTCTCCAGGGTAGAGGATGGAAGGGGTTGAGAGGCTGGGATTCTGGGAGCCTCTCCAGGGTAGAGGATGGAATGGGTTGGGAGGCTGGGATTCTGGGAGCTTCTCCAGGGTAGAGGATGAAAGGGGTTGGGAGGCTGGGATTCTGGGAGCTTCTCCAGGGTAGAGGATGAAAGGGGTTGAGAGGCTGGGATTCTGGGAGCCTCTCCAGGGTAGAGGATGGAAGGGGCTGAGAGGCTGGGATTCTGGGAGCATGCCCTGGTTAGCAGACGGAAGGGGTTCAGAGGCTTTATAGAGTTTCCATCAATTCACAAGCAATCATAATTCCATTAGTTTATCTGCATATAATTGTTATGTTTGTATTATGGTCAGTCTGCTGTATTTAAAGTGGTAGGTGGCATTTTCCTAAACAATATTCCCAAACAGATCCCAGAGATCTGAAGAGGGACTGCTGCCTGTGGAACCTTGGGCATCATTGCCCAAATGTTTCAAGAAAAATGAAATTCTCTCCTTCATCCTGAGTCATTTTCAGCCTCGATATGGTTTATTGTGAAGTGTGTTGCCATATGGACAAGTACATGTCTGTGTAGGTTTAATAAAAAACGTGCAGCAACATCACAGGCACACAGCATCAGATAAGCAACATTCACAAGAAAAACATAGATGATAGAGATTTTTCAATGGAGAACACAACTAGAACAAAGCAAACATCCATTTTAGTGCAAAGTGATCATTGTTTTACTGAACCGAGACAGTGATTAAAATTTTGTCAGTTGGATCATGAACCAAATGGTTGAAGTGCTGTGGTTGTTCTCGAGCCTGGTGGGGTGGGACTTCAGGCTTCTGTACCTCCTGCCTGATAGTAGCTGTGAGAAGATGGCATGGTCAGGGTGGTGGGGATCTTTGATCAGGGAGGGATGTGCCCGTGATGTACAAAGTAAATCCACTTCAACTTAAGTATGAGAGAAAGGAATGTGCAACCTAATGCATTTTCCTTTTCTTATTGGTGTCTGTTCCAAGGTCCGCATTCTCTAACCACAGTGATTCACAAGTGGCTCTGAAATCTCTGATCAGAACCAATAACTAACGCAACCTGTCGTACAAAGCAGCTCTTTAAACTTCTGTCTAATTTTATGTACAGAAGTGATTCGTTAACTTTCACTTCTGAAAGGCTCATTTTTCAAGTCCAAAAGAGTATTTGAGAAGTGTTTACAGTATTTACAGTGACTGTACATTGATACACACAAGATCAATCTCTGATTTCAGTGGACCATTCAGGTTTATAGTTGTTTATATGCAGGGTCTGAATGCTATGAAAAATAGCTTTCTGCAGCAGCAGCACAGAGCATTGCAAGGTAAGGACAGAGATAAGTTAACATAAATTATATACAACTTGCATGTTTATCATTGCCCATGACAACACTGGTGCAAGTTGAGAGAAAAACAAATACGACCAAAGACAGAGTTACTACTGGGGGTGGGGCTTAACCTGTGGTGGACTGGATCATATCCACTATGTTTTAAAGGATTTTTTTGTTCAAGGTCATTGGTGTTTTCATACCAGGCTATGATGAAGCCAATCAATATGCTCTCCATTACACATCGATAGAAGTTTGTTAAAGTTTTAGTTGTCATGCCAAATCTCTGCAAATCCCTGAGGAAGCAGAGCTGCTGCCGGGCTTCCTTCGTAAATGCGTTCTGGGCCCAGGACAGGTCTTCCGAAATGATGACACCCAGGATTTAAATTTGCTAACACTCTCACCTCTGATCTTCTAATGAGGACTGGGTCATGGACTCTGGTTTCCCTCTCCTGAAGTCTACAGTCAGTTCCTTGGACTTGCTGGCATTGAGTAAGAGGTTGTTGCTGACATCACTCAGCCAGATTCGCAATCTCCCTCCTGTATGGTTGAAAGGTTTCATTTGACATCAGAGAATATAAACAATATGCAATCTGAAATTCCTACTCTTCACAGACACCCACAAAAGCAGACGAGAACACCGAAGAATGAATGACAGGAAAAAACCTCAGAACCCAAAGCCTCGCTCCCCCTCCCACACACAAGCAGCAGCAAAACATCAACTCTCCCTCTCACCCTCCCCCACGTGTTCTAGCAGGAAGCATCAGCACCCACCACCCACCAGCAAAGCAACAACGAAACCCCCCAAAGGGAGACCATACTCTGCAGTCCAACAAAAACTATGTCTTCACTCGACAAATCGACATGCCACAGCCTCCCTATCCCCCTGCATCTACCCCCTTTCTGTACCCCCTGCATCTACACCCCCCACACACCACCCCTCTATAAACATACCTTTCCCTCCCCCCTCCCAAACACCCTACTCCCCCATCCCCAGCCCTCTCTTGAAACACCCCCACCACTCTCTCCATCACCTCTCTCCCTCTACACACCCCCCTCTCTCCCTCCTCCCAAAAAGAAAAGAAACAATTGGGAATGACACACTGCCGAAGTGGGAGGTTACAGATCTCAGTGAACAGGTCTTTCATCCCTGGTCTGGATACTTCCCACGGGTTCACCCTCGTGAAGGTTGCTTGCTTCGGCTTCAGAGATGGAAATCATCAGATCGCCGGGAGCGATGGGACTTTGTGATGGTTCCTCCATGTCCTGATCGTCAAAGCCAGTATAGAAGGCATTGAGCTCATCTGGAAGTGAAGCCCTGTTGTAACTTATGACACCTGATTTAATTTTATAAGTGGTAATAATATTCAAGCCCTACTTTTGAGCAACCTTCATTGATTCAAGTTTAATTTAGAATTGTAATTAGCCTGTGAAATGGCTTTCCAGACATCATTCCTGGACTTCTTGTAACTTTGCTGGTCACCCGACTTGAATTTCTCTGATTTGGCTCTCAGCAGATTTTGAATCTCATGATTCATCCAGGGCTTCTGATAGTGGAAATTCTGAATGATTTTGTGGGGATGTACTCATCAACAGCTGTTTTAATAAAGTCCGTGACAACAATAATGTATTCATTCAGATTCCCAGATGAGACCTGGAATACAGCCCAGTCCACTGACTTAAAGCTATCCCATAGACACCAATCTGCCTCCCACAACTATTTCTCTGTAGAGCTGTTTCCATTGGTCCCATTAGCAAATTACCAGTGGGGGTGGGGGGGGAAGAGATGTGTTGGATCTGAGACACCAGTTGTATTTCTCCCTCTACTGCACCTACCTGACCTGCCGATCATTGGTCTCTTTGTCACAGTGAGAGAGCTCGTTGCTAACATTGCATCTCATTAATCAGTAGTTTCTCTCTTAGAGAAGCTGTCCAAACTATCCATCCGGAACAACGGCAGCTCTCTGCATTCCACCATCCAGCTCAACTGTACTGTTGACGGAGATTCTCTGAGCTACCAATGGCGGAAAGACGGAAGGGAGCTTTCCCAGGATCAGTTGCTGGACGGTAACAAAAGCCTTGTTATCCCGAGCGCTTCCAGAAGTGACTGTGGAACTTACACCTGTGATGTCACCAACCCCGTCAGCTCTGTCCAGGCAAACTACTCGCTAACTATTCACGGTAAGCTTGTTTGTGGATGACATCATGAGGGTACAGTTCATCATCACTGCTGGTGCTCAGCTTTTGAACACAGTCGTAGTGGAGCAGAGAGAGCAAAAGTTAATTAAAAATCTTTAAATATAAGTCATCAGCAGTTTGGTTGAATGAGAAAAGGAAGAATTATTTCCCCTGAAAACAAAGGTTTTGGTCTCTTATTTCTTCAATGTATAGAAGTTGTCCCTCACAAAATGATATGGGTAGTGAGGGAATATTTTGTATTAGGTTACTGAAGCCTAGATTGTTGTTATGCAGCAGCACTATCATGCAAAGAGTTAAAGGTTACTAGAAGCTATAGTACAAATCAAATGAATAAATATGCAAAAGAGGAATAAAACACAGAGCAGTACAGGCCCTTCGGCCCATGATGTCCTGCTAAATTTTTAACCTACTCTAAGACCAATTTAACCATTTCCTCCCACATAGCCCACCATTTCTCGATTATTTACATGCCTACCGATGATTTCCTTTACCTCGCTAATGTATCCACCTGTACCGCCACTGCTAGCAGCACATTCCATAAGCTTAACACTCTTTTTAAAAAAAACTCAGCTCTGACATCCTCCCAATACTATCCTCCAATTACATCAAAGTAATGCCCCGACACATTGGCCATTTCTGCCCTGGAACATGATCTATGCCTGTTACCTTGTACACCTCTGTTAAGTCACATCTCATCTTCCTTCACACCAGAGAGAAAAGCCCCAGCTTGCTCAACCTATCCTCAAAAGTCATGCTCTCTAATCCAGGCAGTATCCTGGCAGATCATTCTGCCTGTTGAGGATGTCCTTGATGGTGGGAAGGATCTGCCTATGATGGAGCTGGTTGAACCTACAACCTCTGTAGCCTCTTTTGTTCCTGTGTGTTTAAACCTCTGTGCCAGACAGTGATGCAATCATTGTCAGAATGCTTTCCACCATATAGCTGTAAAAAACCCTCATATTTAGTGACATATGAAACATCCTCAAATTCCTAATGAAGCATTGGCATTGGTGTGCATTCTTCATGTTTGACTTAATACATAGGGCCCAGGATAGATCATCTGAGAGGCTGACATCCAGGAACTTGAAGCTACTCACCATTTCCACTGCTAACTCCTCAATATGTTCTCCGGGCTTCTCCTTACGGACATTAAGTGCAAGGTTCTCTGCTGCAACACCACTCAGTCCAGCTGATCTATCTGACGTACACTCTCTCATCGCCATCTGAAATTCTCTCAACTACGGTGATGTCATCGGCAAATTTATGCATGGTGTTAGAGCTGTAGCTAGCCACTCAATCAAGAGTGTGTAGAGACTGGAGCAGTGGGCTAAACGTGCAACTCTAAAGTGCATCTGTATTGATGGTCAGCGAGGAAGGGATGAGGAATTTAAAAGAGTCTTTGACAGGTACAAAGAATTGGATGGAGAATAGACCTATGTGAACATGGTGTACACAGAAGGAATTAGTTTAGTTAATCATTTAATTATTAGCTTAGTTAGTTCTGCATAACATCATGGGCCAGTGTCTTTTCCTGGACTGGTCTATGTTCTTCTTCATTGCTAACAGATCTCAGTCCTGGCACTGTGGAAACACCTTCACCAAAAGTACTGCAGTGTTTCAGGATGACAGCTTATCACCACCTTCTGACAGGCAATGAGGGATGGGTAATTAATGTTGCCCTTTTTGGATGTGTCCAGATTGAAAATGAATTTATTAAGAAAAATTAGAAATATAGAAATCTACGGCACATTACAGGCCTTTCGGCCCGCAATGCTGTGCTGACTATGTAACCTACTCTAGAAACTGGCTACTATTTCCCAACTGCATAGCCCTCTATTTTTCTAAGCTCCATTTGTCTCTTAACAGACCCTAATGTATCTGCCTCTACCACCATCCCTAGTGCATTCCACGCATCCACCACTCTCTGTGTGAAAAACTTACCCCTGACATCCTCTCAATACCCATTTCCAAGCACTTTAAAATTATGCCCCCATTTGTTAGCCATTTCAACCCTGGGAAAAAAGCCTCTGGCTATCCACACAATCAATATCTTTCATCAACTTATACACAATGCATGTCCTGTGTTGGTTTAACCAAATACAAGGACTTCAATTGAACAGGTGGTTGTGACAATAAGAAGTTGGTCATTTTCTCTGAGAATCCCTTTGTTACTCTAATGTGGAACCTTTCTGTTGGCAGGTCTTCCTCTGGTGGAGACTAGCATTGTGGTCACATCAATTATCGGAATAGTATTCTCCGTTGTGTCATTTTTTGGTCTGCTGCTCCTGTGTTTCTTTAGGAGGGAAAAGGAAAGAGGTAGGTGTCAAATCTCTGCTCTCATAAATCCATGGTAAGTTAATCTGATCTAATTTGAAAAATTTAGTGTGATGGTGGGAATTTCATTGCATTCCCAAAGCCCTGTTGAAAGTAATTATAAAAATTCAGAAAAATGAGAACAAGTGTGACAATACATCTTATCAATGCCCCTCACATATAAAGCTCCATATGTTCATCCATCCTTCACTGCAGGGAAAACTGCTCCATTCTAACCAGTATGTATTTGGCCTTTATCCCTCCTTTCGTAACCTATCTGTTTAAATGTTGTAATTGTACTGGAACCTAATCTTTTCTCAAGTTCCATGTACCCACGACCCCCAGTGTCAAACAAGATCCTTCTCTAACCCCCTTTAGATCTGCCTTCTCATCTTAAACCTCTGCCTTCTAGTTTTAGGCTCCCCTACCCTGGAAAAAGAGGGAGACTATTCATCTTGTTAATGACCTTCATGATCTTGAAAACCTCTAGACCACCCCTCTGTCCCCTACGCTTCATGGTTAAACAACCTGTGGCGTATCCAGTCTCTTACAGTGGAGTATGGAGGGTTCCAAGTATCTTAACATCTGTCTTATTTTCTCCACAGGTTCACTGAGGCAGTTCAAATACTTGTTTTTGCTCCTATTTATCTGTAACACACTGTCTCTTCTTGTTATTTCCATTGCCCTCATTTCCTGGATTGCAATAAAAGGTATGTGCAAAAATAATATTTGTTATTCATGTGAACCTGATCATTTCAGGCAAGGGGGGCGGGAGAAGGCTGTGTGCCCTCTCCATCACAGAGTGTATTGGTCTCATTAAAGTTATGGGTGACGTGGTATGTTTAGGCAAAATCTCTTTCTTTGGGTAGAAATGTTGAATACTAGGTGCTATCACTTTAAGGAGAGAGGGGGAAAGTTTAAAGGTGATGTGGGGGACATGTTTTTCACCCAGCGGTGGGCTGCCCGGGATGGGGGTGGAAGCAGTGACATTCCAAAGGCTTTTAGACACAGGGAATGGAGCGATATGGCTCATGGATGGCATGGTGTTGTAGTTGTTATCTGAGTTCAAGGAGTTTGTATATTCTCCCTCTGACCACGTGGGTTTCCTCCAGGTGCTCCTGTTTCCTCCCTCACTGCAAAGACACACAGGCTAGTAAGTTGAGGGTGTGCTATGTTGGCGCTGGATGCAAGGTGACGCTGGCCGTCTGCCCCGGCACAATCCTCGGAATGTGTTGGTCGTTGATGAAAACCCTACATTTCTCTGTATGTCTTGATATTTTGATGTTGACAGACCTCCACTGGTCAAGGTCAACCATGGTCATTGCATCATGGCTGTCTATGTGATAGGCAAGCCTGTAAACATGTTCCTGCACGTCAATGTCTCAGACGGCCTATTCTGGGCCCAACAATTATAAAGAAGACTTGGTGGTGGTTCCACTACATTAGAAGTTTGAGGAGATTTCGTATGTCTCCAAAGACTCTTAACAAATTCCTACAGAGAATTCTGACTGGTCTCATCACAACCTGGTATGGAGGCTCCAATTCACAGAATCTAAAGAGGGTGCAGAGGGATGTAGACTTAACGATTACAAAACAAAAAAGAGCATAAGAGGAATTATGAGCAAGTGTTTGTGGGTTTTTTGATCAATCAAAAACCTATTGGTGGAGGGAAAGAATCCATTACTGAATCAATTAATATCATTCGTCAAGGTGAACAAGCTAGTTTGATCCCCATCCCCACTTCACCATTCAGCAAGATCATGGTTCACCTTTCATATCTGCCCCACTCTCTCACCTTGACCCTTTCCCTTGGTATGGAGTAAGAGTTATGGAACAGTTACATGTGGAGCTATTTAGTCATGGAACTGACTAATTAGTCTTCTCCATCATGGACACCAGCCTCCATAGTATCCAGGACATCATTAGACAATAGACAATAGGTGCAGAAGTAGACCATTTGGCCCTTCGAGCCTGCACCGCCATTTTAAGATCATGGCTGATCAACTACTATCAATACCCGGTTCCTGCCTTGTCCCCATATCCCTTGATTCCCCTATCCATAAGATACCTATCTAGCTCCTTCCTGAAAGCATCCAGAGAATTGGCCTCCACTACCTTCCGAGGCAGTGCATTCCAGACCCCCACAACTCTCTGGGAGAAGAAGTTTTTCCTTAAATCTGTCCTAAATGACCTACCTCTTATTCTCAAACCATGCCCTCTGGTACTGGACTCTCCCAGCATCTGGAACATACTTCCTGCCTCTATCTTGTCCAATCCCTTAATAATCTTATATGTTTCAATCAGATCCCCTCTCAATCTGCTTAATTCCAGCGTGTACAAGCCCAGTCTCTCTAACCTCTCTGCGTAAGACAGTCCAGACATCCCAGGAATTAACCTCGTGAATCTACGCTGTACTTCCTCTACAGCCAGAATGTCCTTCCTTAACCCTGGAGACCAAAACTGTACACAATACTCCAGGTGTGGTCTCACCAGGGCTCTGTACAAATGCAAGAGGATTTCCTTGCTCTTGTACTCAATTCCCTTTGTAATAAAGGCCAACATTCCATTAGCCTTCTTTACTGCCTGCTGCACTTGCTCATTCACTTTCAGTGACTGATGAACAAGGACTCCTAGATCTTCAAGGAACGGTGCCTCAA
This sequence comes from Hypanus sabinus, assembly GCF_030144855.1. Taxonomy (NCBI): domain Eukaryota; kingdom Metazoa; phylum Chordata; class Chondrichthyes; order Myliobatiformes; family Dasyatidae; genus Hypanus; species Hypanus sabinus. The sequence goes on along the minus strand of NW_026779962.1, from coordinate 34,099 downwards.
AAAGACAGCATCCATCGTTCAGGACACCCGACTCACTACTTTTTGTTTTTATTTTTACACTAGTTATTTAACTATTTAATATATATATATAATATACACACTCACATATAGTTAGACTGTGTATGTATATATATTTACTGTAATTCAACATTTTTCTCTATTATGTATTGCATTGTACTGCTGCTGTAAAATTAACAAATTTCATGACATATACTGGTGATATTAAACAAGATTTTTATTATGATTCATATTTGAAGGACTAGTGTTTCTGCAGGCCATAAATTAGGAAATACAAAATAAATGGTCAAAATAATAGCTCGGTTCAAAGGGTCAAATTATGACCAGAGACTGCACAGATAAGGGCTGTGGCTAGAAGTTTTTAGAATTGGGGATATTTCAAAGAACAATACAGTACAGTACAGGCCATTCAGCCCACAATGTTGTGCTGACCATTCAATCCTGCCCCTCCCCCCATATAACCTTCCACCTAAATTCCTCCATATACCTGTCTAGTAGTCTCTGAAACTTAACTTGTGTATCTGCCTCCACCACTGACTCAGGCAGTGCATTCCACACACCAACCACTCTCTGAGCAAAAAACCTTCCTCTAATATCCCCCTTGAACTTTCCTCCCCTTACCTTAAAGCCATGTCCTCTTGTACTGAGCAGTGGTGCCCTGGGGAAAAGGTGCTGGCTGTCCACTCTGTCTATTCCTCTTAATGCCTTGTATACCTCTATCATGTCTCCTCTCATCTTCCTCTCCGGAAAATAAAGCCCTAGCTCCCTTAATCTCTGAGCATAATGCATGCTCTCTAAACCAGGCAGCATCCTGGTAATTCACCTCTGTACCCTTTCCAATGCTTCCACATCCTTCCTATACTGAGGCGACCAGAAATGGACACAGTACTCCAAGTGTCGCCTAACCAGAGTTTTACAGAGCTGCATCATTACCCTGCGACCCTTAAACGCTATCCCTCGACTTATGAAAGTCTAACACTCCATAAGCTTTTTTAACTACCCTATCTACCTGTGAGGCAACTTTCAGGGATCTGTGGACATGTACCCCCAGATCCCTCTGCTCCTCCACACTCCCAAGTATCCTGCCATTTACTTTGTACTCTGCCTTGGAGTTTGTCCTTCCAATGTGTATCACCTCACACTTCTCCAGGTTGAACTCCATCTGCCACTTCTCAGCCCATTTCTGCATCCTATAAATGTCTCTCTGCAAAGTTCTGAATACTTCATGGAAACTGGTGGCATAGTTGGGGAGCAAGTATTTCTATTAGTTTGTGAGTCTTATACCAGATGAACAGAGTCGGTAAAAACAGCTGACGTTCAGAGTGAAGGGAATGAAAACAAGAGATGCTGGAAGGAAAACTGGATAAAAGATCTGGTGTTTGCATTCAATGGAGATTAGCGGGTATTGGAGTAAAGGTATGAAGAAAGTGGAAGATGTGCATGAATGGAGTCAATTCTGGATCAGACCTGTGTTCAGTCCATTCTGAGCAGATTCAGAGATTAACGAACCTGCTTGTGCTTTAGAGTTGTGTTCTTAGAAGGTCCTTCACCAATTTATAAAGGAACTTGGACTAAACTGTCCCAGTGTCAGACACAAGCAGAGCTGACATGTATGAACTATGAGTGAGTTGCTGAATGGTAATAAAACATTATGTTCACTTAACATCCCTTCATTTATTGTGGGTGATAACTCTAGGAGCTGCCTCTGCATCTGTGGTTACCCTGTTCATTGTGGTTGCCCTGCTGCCTTTGAATGTGTGCCTGACCATCACCATTTGGAATCAGGGCTGCCAGTGTATCGGAAAGTTCTTAGACTGCACAGGTAAATAGAAGATGATTTATCAGAAAAATATCCCATTGTGAATGTTGAAACTGTCCTAATCCAATCCACGGTTCACACTTACCAGGTTTACGCGCTTCGATTGACTTCTGTGGCGTCATGAGTTCCGTCATTGTGATCGCCATTTCCATTGTCATCCTCACTGAGGAGATTCAGCAAAGCAGTGAGTTTACCAACAGCCCCTCGGTGCCTTTTGTTTTAATTCTATGGATTGTGTTCAGCTTTGAGAAGTCTCCACTGTAAACAGCTGAATGAAAGGCTGACTGAGACTTGGGGAGAATTTAAGTGATCTCATTTATCTATTTAATCCCTCCATCAGATTGAGGCAGGCAAGGCCACTGATTAGGACTGAAAGAGGAGAGTAACAAAAAGAACTCTGACTGTGTCTGATTAAAAGAGATAAAGGCAGATGATGCTCATCAGACCTAGGAATGGGGGTTTGGTCCGTTGATTATAATGGTTATTGTCAGTAGCAAGTGGATTACAAGTAGATAGTCATAAACACAGAGATTCTGCAGACTGGAAGTCTTACGCAACACACGTAAGATGCTGGAGAAAGTCAGAAATTCAGGCGGCATCTATAGAGGGAAATAAACAGTTGACATTTCAGTCCAAAAGCCTTCACCATGACTGGAAAGGAAGGGACAGAAGGAGAGGAGGGTGGGGAGAAAGTATAAACAGGCAGGTGAATGCAGCTGAGGGGGCAGGTGGAGGAGATGGGATTAAGTAAGAAGCTGAGAGGTGATATTTCAAAGTTCAAAGTAAATTTATTTATTATCAGAGTACATATATGTCACCATGTACAACCCTGTGATTTATTTTCTGTGGACACGCTCAATAAATATAATAACCATAGTAGAATCAGTGGAAGATCGCACCCACAGGTCAGACAACCGGTGTGCAAAAGACAACATCTGTGGCAACACAAAATGAAATAATAATAAATAAAGAAACATGCAATAAATAACAAGAACATGAGATGAAGAGTCGTGGAAAGTGAGGCCATAAATTGTGGGAGCATTTCAGTGATGGGGCCTGATGATTGAGGGGTAATAACTGTTCCTGAACCTGGAGGTGTGAGTCCTGAGGCTTCTCCTGAGAAGGAAGCATGACCTCGATGGTGGGGTCCTGATGATGGATGCTACTTTCCTACGACAGCGCTCTGTGTAGGTGTGCTTAATAGTGGGGAGGGCTTTGCACATGGTGGACTGGAAGGTGTGAAGATGAAGGAATATGATGGAGAGGACAGTGGACAATGGAAGAAAGGGAAGGGGAGGGCACACCAGTGGGAGGTGATGGGCTGATGGGAAGTAGTTAGAGGGCAACCAGAATGGGGAATGGAAAACGAGAGAAAGGGAGAATGCTGTCAGAAACACAGTAAATACAGGTGCAGCTCTTCAGCTGCTTGGTTCAAGGTAAGGATCTCCCCTCCGATTGCACACATGTGCAACGTAAAACAGGCCCTTCAGCTGTTATGAGTGCTGAACAGACCTGATGAAAATGGGGTCCAGAGTTAACCCCCCCCCCCAGGAACTATGCTGCTAATGAGAGAGAGAGAGATGAAGAACAGAGGTAGAGACATCTGCTACAGATGAGAGAGAGAGAGAGAGGGATGATTTATGTATTATGGCTTCTTCACTGATTATTTACCTTTCGCTACAAGGACGTTTCTTTGCTCGTTAACATTCCTGAGGAGACAGCAGGAAGGCCTAGTTAGATGGACATAGACATATTGAGTTGATGGATGGTTGATACCCCGTCAGTGGGGATAAAAGATGGGTCTGGGGAGACACCCCTCAGACACTGAAAGAGTGTTGTGCACCCACAGGAAGGTGGGGCCTTTGAGGACTAAATCAGAAGATCAGTCACAAAGCTCACAGTGTGATGGCAGGGCCGGTGGGGGCTTGTGTGCGTGTCCACTCATGCCAGAGTGACGCGTCCACCATGGAAGGACGGTCTAGCCGAGAACGGGAGGGTCATAACCGAATAACCACAACAGTACAATGGAATAAGAAGACAACAGAAGGTTTGCCTACTGCAGTTCTCGATCTCTTGCTAGCTCGCTCTCTCTCTCTCCAACAATTGCAACACAACAACAACTACCTCAGCACGAACTGAACTGAACTTTATATTCGTCTATGACAATTTGTTTACCCCTAGACATTGATAGAGCTTGTTTCTTATTATTGGTTATTATTTCTACACTTATATGTTTATTATTGCTAACCTGTTTTATATGTATATTTGTGTTATTGATACTGTATTGACTTGTTTACTAATAAACACCTTTAGTTACAGTACCACCAGGCTCCAACGTATCCTTCCATTTCTGCTAGTCTGTTAACCCAGTTATGGGGTACGTAACACAGCCCACTAGGTCCATGCTGACCTTTTGCCCATCTACACTAGTCCCATTTGCCTGCAGAAGTACAGGGGTTCTTCGGGCCAAGTCCAAAGCTCCCTGTAAGTGTTTGCACAAGTTGATGAGGCTTGTAGGGAAGGTATACGACATGCTCACCTTTATTAGTCAAGGAACTAAGTTCTGGAGTCAGGACGATGGGTATGTAAATACACTTGACAATAATAAACCAATAATAATAATACTGTTAAATTTCTCATGCTGAGAATCTCATTGTGATTTTGCACAATTCAATTTTCACTTTTTCAGATCAAGGCTGTCATGTGTCATATCTAACCTGGAGCACGGTGGCCCCATTGATCATAGTTGCTGCGATAATCTTCTTTTCATTTTTAATAGTATGGAAGAGTAAGTATTGAAGAGCTAAGCATATTTGACAAAAAGAGTATGTTGCTGTGTAACAGGTTGCCTCTATGTCTAGCTCTAGCAGTATTTAGTTAGAAATGACTCAGTTCTGTTCCTTCATATCACACATTACCATTGTTTACACTGCGGGCCAAATGCCTGGTGTTCTGTGTGGGACGGGTTGTAATTCGGTGCAACAACGGAATGGAGCATTATCTCAGGTAGACCTGTTACAGCTGGGATATGATTTGAGATGTTTCCTGGTCCACAGAGGTCAGTCGTGGGACCTTTGTCTTTTGGTGTCTGGGTTAAAACCACAAGATCATAAGACATATGAGCAGAATTGGGCTATCTGGCCCATCAAGTCTACTCCACCATTCCATCAGGCTGATTTCTTATCGCTCTCAATCCCATTAGAAGTAAAAAAATAAAGTACAGCCCAGAAACAGGCCCTTTGGCCCATTTGGTCCATGCTGAACCATTTAACCTGCCGACTCCCATCGAACTGCACCAGTCCCATAGACCTCAATATCCCTACCATTCATGTACTGATCCAAACTTCTCTTAAACGTTGAAATCGAGCTTGCATACACCACTTGTGCTGGCAGCTCATTTCACACTCTCACAACCCTCTGAGTGAAGAAGTTTCCCCTCATGGTCCCCTTAAATTTTTTACCTTTCATCTTTAACCTACAACCTTTGTTTGTAGTCCCACCCAACCTCAGTGGAAAAAGCCTGCTTGCATTTACCTTATCTATACCCATCATAATTTTGTATACTTAAATCAAATATCCTCTTAATCTTCTATGTTCCAAGGAATAAAAGTTCTAACCTATTCAATCATTCCTTATAACACTGGTTCTCCAGACCCAGTAACATCCTTGTAAAATTTATCTGTATTAATTCAGGCTTGTTTACATCTGTCCTGCAGGTAGGTGTCAAAACAGCCACAATACTCCAAATTAGGCCTCATCAGGTTTAACATAACATCCCATCTTCTGTACTCAGTACTTTGATTTACAAACAACAATGTGCCAAATGCTTTCTTTATGACTCTGTCTAACCACTTTCAATGAATTATGGGCCAGTATTCCCAATTCCCTTTGCTCTAGGACATTTTGGTGGTCTCTCTCTCTCTCTCTCTCTCTCTCTCTCTTCACTCTTGTACAGTTTATTATCTACATTCTGTGTGTTTGTACGTGTGTGCCTTTGAGTAATGTTTTCATTGTACCTGTACCTCAATGTACTTGAGCAGATGACAGTAAACTTGATCTCATTAGTCAGACAGGAGGGGGTGAGTGGTGGAAGTTCATGTTTGGAATTCTGGAAGCCTCAATAGGAGGATGGGAGGGATGTAGAGTTCAGGGAACAGGACGTTAAGTAAACAGAAGCACGTATTCCATCTTCAGCACATCCTGGGGCAAGTGCAGGTTTGTGCGATGGGGCCAGTGGTGTGATTGAGTTGTGCCTCGTCCATGGTATCAGAGACCCCAGGTATTAAATGCTTATGAATTCTAACTGTTCGAAAATTTTTAAACCATGGATGCAAAAATATCCACTAATGATTAACATTTGAGAACACAGATGCATAAAATAATTCCCAGAAATCCACAGGATACGACTTTTTTTGTTCCTCTGAGGGAGTTTCATGCACAGAGGCCAGACATGTAACGCAAAGAGAGATCTTCCCACTTCCACCAGTGTTTGGGTAGGAGATGGTGTCCTGACTCCTCTCCAATTCCAAGAGATTCCGTCCAGCCACTGTACCAGATTTCTAATGAAAAACAAATTCTCCTCAAAATCCTGTGCAGGACCTGGTAGGTGAAGTGTTAAGATTTTTGAATGTTTTGTCATTTCCACTGTCAGGACCTGCACCTTCCTTATGCCTGTTAGCTAGATATACCATCAGCTTTGACTGTTCAAATAACAATGGAAGACACTTGCCAATGGACAAAAGCACAACAATAAATCGCAGGCAGTTATAAATCGTTTAATAGTATAAATGACTAAAGGACTAAAAGACATTTTATTTCAATTTAGGAGGTAGCAGTTCAAGCAGTGAATGAAACAATGAAGGAACACCACAGGTAATTAATCCTTTAGTTCAATGTTGTAGGTTTTTTTAAAATTTAAGATCTAATGCTGGTTTATTATGAATTTAGAATGTCAATGGTAGACTGAATATACCCAGAGTGTGCTTTCAGGCTGGGCTAATAATCTTATGGACACATATCGGGGGAATATTGGATACAGTTAATAACATCACGCACCACACACTAGAATCGTAGATGCTAGAAATCTAGAGCAACACAGCAAAATGCTGGAGGAACTTAGCAGGTCAAAGAGCATCCATGGAAAGGAATAAACAGTTAAAGTTATGGGTTAAGATTCCTTCATCAGCACTGGAAAGGAAGGGGGAATAAGAAGATGGGAAGGAGGAGGGAAAGTCCAAGCTGATAGGCGATAGGTGAAGCCAGGTAAGGGAAAAGGTTGGGGGTGGGGGCGATGGTGCGAAGTGAGAAGCTGGGTGGTGATCGATGGAAGAGGGAAAGGGGTGGAGAAAAAGGAGCTTGAAAGGAGAGGAGTTTGGACCATGGAAGAAAGGAAAGGAGTACACACCTACTGTATTTGCATCACACCAATGCATGTCTGGTGTTGATGCCACTGCACTACTGGCTGGCACTTATCCCAGGGATAGGGAGTCCATAATTACAGGGCACAGGTACGTTCGAGGAGAGAGATTTAGTAGGGACCCAAGAAGCTATTTTTTCACCCAGAGAGTGGTCCATTTATGGAATATGCTGCCAACGAGAATGGATAAGGCAGGAACATTAACAACTTTTAAAAGACAGAGACACACAGATGGATAGATTTGTAGGGATATGCGTTAAATGCCGGCTAATGGAACTAGCTGACTAGTTTGGGTGGGCGTCTTGCTCGACCTGGACTAGTTGGTCCACAGGGCTTGTGTCTGTGCTCTGTGACTCTCTGATACTCCATTTCACTGTGTGTATTTTCCTGTCTATCCGACTCTGTCTAAGTACTGATTGTTTCTGTGGGGATATTGTTATTGCACCTTACAAATGAATTGTATTAATTTCAGGAACAGATAGGAATGAATCAAGGGCCACTTGAGAATGGAGGCAATGAATGATATTCACTTGCTTCTTCTAATAATCTCCATCAATCGCATAGCCAGACATGTCATGATGCACGCTGGCAATATCGGAACCCAAGTTGTGAATGGAAATCAGATGCCAATGGTGACCAGATTTTATTCACAATAATTCCAATAGAGCATCAGAGGCTCGGCTGAGCGACCCCACAAGACACAACATTCTCAAAACTAGAATCCCGCCATTAGTGCCGATTGGGTGTCTGCTTCAATAATACAAGTGACACGCAATCCCTGAGCCTATCAAAACAAACCTGAGAGATTTAGACAATAGACAATAGGTGCAGGAGTAGGCCATTCGGCCCTTTGAGTCAGCACCGCCATTCAATGTGATCATGGCTGATCATCCACAATCAGTAATTGGTTCCTGCCTTCTCCCCAGATCCCTTGACTCCGCTATCTTTAAGAGCTCTATCTAACTCTTTCTTGAAAGCATCCAGAGAATTGGCCTCCACTCCCTTCTGAGGCAGAGCATTCCATAGATCCACAATTCTCTGGGTGAAAAAGCTTTTCCTCAACTCTAAATGGCCTACCCCTTACTCTTAAACTGTGACCTCTGGTTCTGGACTCCCCCAACATCAGGAACATGTTTCCTGCCTCTAGCGTGTCCAATCCCTTAATAATCTTATATGTTCCAATCAGATCCCTTCTCATCCTTCTAAATTCCAGTGTATACAAGCCCAGTCGCTCCAATCTTTCAACATATGACAGTTCCGCCATCCTAGGAATCAACCTCATGAACCTATGCTGCACTCCCTCAATAGCAAGAATGTCCTTCCTCAAATTTGGAGACCAAAACTGAACACAATACTCAAGGTGTGGTCTGAAAGCCAACATGCCATTAGCTTTCTTCACTGTCTGCTGTACCTGCATGCTTACTTTCAGTGACTGATGAACAAGGACGCCTAGATCTCGTTGTACTTCCCCTTTTCCTAACTTGACAGCATTCAGATAGTAATCTGCCTTCCTGTTCTTGCCATCAAAGTGTATAAGCTCACATTTATCCACATTAAACTGCATCTGCCCACTCACCCAACCTGTCCAGGTCACCCTGCCTTCTCCTAACATTATATTTCACACTGCCACCCAGTTTTGTGTCATCTGCAAATTTGCTAATGTTGCTTTTAATCCCTTCCTCTAAATCATTAATGTATATTGTAAATAGCTGCGGTCCCAGCACCGAGCCTTGTGGTACCCCACTAGTCACTGCCTGCCATTCTGAAAAGGACCCGTTAATTCCTATTCTTTGTTCCCTGTCTGCCAACCAATTTTATATCCACGTGAGTACCCTACCCCTGATACCATGTGCTCTAATTTTTCCCACTAATCTCCTATGTGGGACCTTATCAAAGGCTTTCTGAAAGTCCAGGTACACTAAAGCCACTGGCTGTCCCTTGTCCATTTTCATAGTTACATCCTCAAAAAATTCCAGAAGATTAGTCAAGCATGATTTCCCCTTCATAAATCCATGCTGACTCAGTCCGATCCTGTTACTGCTATCCAAATGTGCCACTATTTCATCTTTTATAATTGACTCTAGCATCTTCCCCACCACTTATGTTAGGCTAACTGGTTTATAATTCCCTGTTTTCTCTCTTCCTCCTTTCTTAAAAGTGGGATAACATTAGCTGTTCTCCAATCTCAGGAACTGATCCTGAATCTATAGAACATTGGAAAATGATTACCAATGCGTCCACGATTTCTAGAGCCACCTCCTTAAGTACCCTGGGATGCAGACCATCAGGCCCTGGGGATTTATCAGCCTTCAGTCCCATCAGTCTACCCGACACCATTTTCTGCCTAATATGAATTTCCTTCAGTTCCTCTGTTGCCCTAGGTCATCTGGCCACTATTACATCTGGGAGATTGTCTGTCTTCCCTAGTGAAGACAGAACCAAAGTACCTGTTCAACTCGTCTGCCATTTCCTTGTTCCCCATAATAAATTCACCTGTTTCTGTCTTCAATGGCCCAGTTTTGGTCTTAACTATTTTTTTGCTATTCACATACCTAAAGAAGCTTTTACTATCCTCCTTTATATTCTTGGCTAGTTTACCTTCATACCTCATCTTTTCTCCCCATATTGCCTTTTTAGTTGTCTTCTGTTGCTCTTTAAAAGTTTCCCAATCCTCTGGCTTCCCGCTTATCTTTGCAATGTTATTCTTCTCTTTTATTTCCATACTGTCCTTGACTTCCCTTGTCAGCCATGGTTGCCCCCCTCCCCTTAGAATCTTTCTTCCTCTTTGGAATTAACTGATCTTGCACCTTCTGTATTATTCCCAGAAATACCTGCCATTGTTGTTCCACTGTCATCCCTGCTAGGGTATCCTTCCAGTCAACTTTGGTTAGTTCCTCCCTCATGGTTCCATAGTCCCCTTTGCTCAACTGTAATACTGACACTTCCGATTATCCCTTCTCCCTCTCAGATTGTAGATTAAAACTTATCATATTATGGTCACTAACTCCTAATGGCTCCTTTACCTCGAGTTCATTTATCAAATCCGGTTCATTACACAACACTAGATCCAGAATTGCCTTCTCCCTGGTAGGCTCCAGTACAAGCTGCTCTAAGAATCCATCTCGGAGGCACTCCACAAACTCCCTTTCTTGGGGTCTAGTACCAACCTGATTTTCCCTGTCTACCTGCATTTTGAAATCCCCCATTACAACCGTAGCATTACCTTTGTGATATGTTAATTTTAGCTCTTGATTCAACTTGCACCCTATATCCAGGCTACTATTTGGGGGCTTGTAGATAACTCCCATTAGGGTCTTTTTGCCTTTACAATTTCTCAGTTCTATCCATACTGACTCTACATCTCCTGATTCTATGTCACCCCTCGCAAGGGACTGAATTTCATTCCTCACCAGCAGAGCCATCCCACCACTTCTGCCCACCTGTCTGTCCTGTTGATAGGATGTATACCCTTGAATATTCATTTCCCAGCCCTGGTTCTCTTGAGGCCATGTCTCTATTATTCCTACAACAACATACTTGCCAATTTCCAACTGATCCTCAGGCTCATCCACTTTATTTCTTATACTTCATGCATTCATATATAATACTATTAATCCATTACTCCCCTCACTTCTCACATTGGTCCCTATTCCTCTTGGCTATTCCTCTCCGATCCCTTCCTGAGCTTTCTGCCCCGTCAATTCTGATGTCTTTCTTTACTTTTCTTATTCTCTCTTTCCCTTTGACTCCATCCTTATATTTCCAGTTCGTCTCCTCCCCCCCCACTTACTAGTTTTAAACAGAAAGCACCAGGACACCACATTACAAAGAGCGTGTCACTTGAGAAAAAAAACACAAGGAAAACTAAATGATTAACGACTCTTGTTAAACAATTACTAAATTCAGTTGTTCTAAAATCCTCAGGACCCTACGCTCTCTGGTTTCCTGAACAGGCGTGAAGAGATTGTTACAATACATTGCGGAGAGGAACCCAGCATGTTAAGCTTCATTGGTGGAACTGAATAAAAACACAATTTATTTCCAGCATCTGCAGATTCACTCGTGTTGGTGGAACTGGTGATATTTTGGGTTATTTGACAGCACTGCCCCGCCAGAGCCAAGATACTTGAAATTAGATGTGCACATTATTTTGCATCTCCTTCTCCATGGATTGTCACCTTGTCGTGGTGGAGAAGCTTGTGTGGTCCTGAGATCCCGAGAGCGATGCCGTCTGGAGCTATGCTCCTGGTAGGGTCACCCATGGCGGTAAGGTCAAGTGTGAGGTCCCTGACAAAGAGCAATCCAACCAAGACCTCAATGGTGGAACAGGTGGGCGAAGCTACTTTGAACTCAACGGCTATGAAGACGGATGAAGGCTACAATTAATCCATCAGCTCCAGTCGTCATGGTTTCCACGCCATTGGAATCAGTTGGTTAATTTGTGAAGTATTGTGTGCTTCTTGCAGTGCAACATCAAGCACACATTAAACAAATACACGCACAGGCGTCTTCGCTCATCATCCTTGACCTCGAGGGATAGCCACGACGATAATGACGATCTCCTGCACATTTACAGCTGAGAATACTTACTGCAGCTATGGTTAGTGTGACACTATTGCAGTGGCAGTGAATCGGGTTCAATTCCCATCACTAAGGTGCCTGTACAGACTCCCCATGATGCATGGGTTTCCTCCAGTGCTTTCGTTTCTCCCCACTTCCCAAGGATACTTGGGTTGGTAGGATAATTGGTCCCATGAAGGTATACGGCTCATTGGGAAGATGGCAGGCTCTTTGCACCATTAAGAACTTTACGTACTGCAGGTCTATCCCATTAGTGAGCTGCTCATCAGTGAAGCAGCTGGCCCTGCTGCAGTTCGTGTCACTGCCTGCTACAGGAAGCATTCAGAGTTGGTGTGCAAAAGACATTGGCTGTCTAGTCGTGAAGGATTGTCTTAGGTGATTCTTTTGCAGTCACAAAATTGGTTACATAAATTGCTGCAAGCCTGCTTTCCTTGTGCATTGGTGGGGGTGGAGGTGGGCTTGGGTGGAGGGAGATGTGTACTATATATGCCTTGAACTATATATTGCTGTCCGTACTGTTTGTTGCAACTTGGCCCCAGAAGAAAGCTGTTTCATTTGGGTACTCAGGTATGGTTAAATGATAAACTTGAAGTTGAATATTAAGTGCCTCTTACTGTGCTTTTCCCTAACATTGTACATTGATGTATCTAATATGAATTATTTTATTTTAGAGTGTGTCTGCTATCATGAGTCAAAGCATCACAGTATTACTAAGTAAGAACAGCTGAGTTTAACTGGAATTTAGATAATGTTATGTTTTACACTATTGTTATCAATGCCAAATGTGAGATGTTATTTTTGGTCAGTCATTTATGTTTACCATTACACAAATGTTTTCCTGTTAGAAGTTTTAATTACTATCCTGCCAAAAGTTTGGGACATCTGCAATCCTGGTGGTGTCAGAACCTCTTCCGTGAATGGGAATTTTATTTGAAAACTGAAGTGGGAGAGAAGCAGATATTCAGTGCAAAAAAAGGTAATTAAGATAAGGAAATCGTGATTGGATCATAAAGACAAGAGAAAACAGTAAACAATTCTGATATGTCTGTCCTTGGTCTCTTCCACTACCATGATGAGGCCTAACTCAGGATGGAGAAGCAACACATTCAGTCTAGGTAACCTCCAGTCTGATGGCACGAACATCGATTCCTCCATCGTTCAGTCATTGCTCCCCCCAACCTTCACTCTTTTTCCATTCCCCATTCTGATTACCCTCTCAGCCCCAACTCCACACCTGTCAATCACCTCCCCCTGGTTCTCCTCCTCCTTTCCCCTCTCCATGGTCCACCCATCACTTCTCACCTTCTCTCTTTGTTCACGCTCCCCCACCCACCTTCTCTCTCACCTAATCAACTGCCAGCTCGTACTCCATTCACTCCTCACTGGAGGAGAAGCACATTCATAACACTGAATTCCATTAAATTTCTCCCACCACTTTGCCAGAAAATTCCAAGCCAATAATTGTTCCCACATCAAAACTAGCTTTGTGGAACACTCCACTAGACATACCTGATGTCAATGGTTCAATGGTTCCATTTAATATCAGAGAATGTGTACAGTATACAACCTTAAATTCTTTCTCTTCGCAGACGTCCACAAAATGGCAGGAAAAAAATGCAAAAAATGAAACGACAGAAAATCGTTACAGCCCAAATCCCCCATTTCCTCTTCCCACACACAAGCAGCAGCAAAGCATCAACCATCCCCTGAAATAAAAGCAGAGATTTGTAAAATCTCCCAACTTATTCTGAAGTCAGTCAGAATTATATTCAAGCCACATTGGGTCATATTTTACTGATGATGTGTTGAACAGGTTTTTGAATGTTTGAACACCCCCGATTGGTTCCTCCACTTATATACAAACAAAATTAAGTGTCATTAAGTCAGTTGATAGAGCTGGGTTACATCGTGACTCAACTACATTACCCCTCAGTAAGGCTTATCAACACTTCTGCTTTCTAATTCACCTCTCCAGACTCCCATGCCTTCTTTATATCCTCTTGTCACACTCCTGTGCCTAGAAACACAGTCAATCTAGGTATAATATGCCAGCTTGTGTATTTATATTTATTGTGTGTTTTTATTATTGTGTTCTGTACCTTATTGATTTTTGTGCTGTATTGGATCTGGAGTAACAATAATTCTGTTCGCCTTAACATTTCTGTATTGGAAATGACAAAACAGTCTTGAATCTTGAAATATTTACACACACACACACCACCCCCACTGGTTGACCCCTCTCCCACTCCTCCATCTGTCCATCTCACACACACACACACACACACACACACACACACACACACCACCCCCACTGGTTCCCCTCTCCCACTCCTCCATCTGTCCATCTCACACACACACACACACACACACACACCCCTACCTGGAGGAACTCAGCAGGTCAGGCAACATCTATGGAAAGGAATAAAGAGCAGATACTTTTGGCTGAGACCCTTCATCAGGACTCGAAAGAAATAAGGGTGAATCTAGAATAAGAGGAGGAGAAGGAGTACAAGGTGATAGGTAAAGCCAGGTTTGGGGGAGGAACATGGCTGTGTGGAGAAGGGCAGGGTGTGAAGTGAAAAGCTGGGAGGTGATAGGGGGAAAAGGTCAAGGGCTGAAGAAAAAAGGATCTGATAGGAGAGGAGAGTGGACAACTGGAGGAAGGGAAGGAAGAAGAGCAGAGAGAAGTGATGGTCAGGTGTGAAGAGAAACTGTGAGAGGGAAGCCAAGATGGGAATGGAAGATGAGACAAGGTGGAGGGGGGAAATTACCAGGAATTTGAGAAATCAGTGTTCATGCTGTCAGGTTGAAAGCTATGCAGTCAGAATATGAAGTGTTGTTCCTCCAAACTCAGAGGCAGTGGTGGCCCTCTAACCCCAGGACAGGCAGCCTCTGGGCTTCTGACCTCTAGGCCATGGTACCAGACTTGCACACATTTGGGCCTTTGGCCTCCAAACTTGCTGAGCTCAGAGTCTATAATCATTGTACCTCACGACTGTGTATTCTGCTCTGGTTCCCTCCCTCATCCCGAAAGTGGGTTGAAACCAAACACCAAGAGCCCTTTTGTCTGGCAGAATTTTGTTGGCCCTCCAGCACAGCGAGATGTCTGTGGAGGGAATGCTGCAGAAGTGTGTATTGACGGATGCAGTGTAACTCAGCACAAACACTGAGCAGAGGCTCCATGGGGAAAGATTCTGCTGCCACCAGACATTGAGGTGCTGAGTCCTGTGTAGCAGCTGTTCATACACTTGAAGAGTGTTTTATGTGACGTCTGTGAACAGTGGATTTTGGAGAAAGCTGTGCCCTTGTTATGAAGTGTATTTTTCTAAATGTTCTAAGTGCAGTAGTAATTTTATTATACTTATTTCAATATTTATGTCAATATTTTTAATATTTATGTCAATATTTTTAATTATGGTTTTTAGTGAGCGGTCAGCAATGCAGAGCAGAGAAACAGGCCCTTGGGCCCATCAACCTCATGCTGACCTATTTACACTAATCCCTGTCAACTTCCCCCGGATTCTACCACTCACTCACACACTTGTGGGCAGTTTTGTCATAGGCCAATTAGCCCGCTGGCCAACATGTTCTTTGGTGGGATGTGGGTGGAATCAAAACACTCGAGGGGTGGGGGGGAGAATGCGGTCACAGGGAGAGCATGCAAACTCCACACACAGACAGCGTGTGGAGATCGAACCCAGGTCTATGGTGTGAGGCAGAGTGATGATCAGCTGCACAACTGTGCTGCCTAACTTGAAAACATATTTTAACTTTGTAAATACCTGTTCCTGCAACATGGCATTGTTGCCTGTGGTCGTGCAATGGTGGTGCCTGAATACGCGGCAACAATTGCATGCTTCACCTAGCTCATCTTTAGTACGTTGGTTGTTAACACAAATAACACATTTCACTCTATGTTTTGATGTACATATGATAAATACTGCAAGTTTGAATCTGAATCTGTGATAGTCTGGGCTGTATCCACCACTTTCTGTGTAGTGACAGTCATTGCTACATCAGTTCGGTAAAATAAATATAAGCAGATGGAGCTGAGTGCGGGAGAGTAGTGAGAGGACAGCTCCGAGGTTCGCTGAATTAGCTTAAATACTACACAAGAATAGATCCATGAGACTGAAGAATGAAATTGTAGAGGTGTATAAAGTAATCAGGGCCAGACATTTTGTAGGGTGGGATACACTCAGGACAACAAACACTTTTTTATGGTCTTAATTCCTTTATCTGTTTTAGATGTTTTAATGCAGAAAGAGGGTATCAAAATAAAAAGAACAAAATGAATTTAAAGAAATGCACAGTTCCTGCTGTTACAATCTCAGCTTAACTTCAGTCCACACACTTGTTTGTCAACTAGTTACGTATGCAGTATGAAAATAAATTAAACAAAATATACAAAAGCAATACGGTAGTGGCAATTCTAAAAAAAATACAAACAACATCAGAGTCCCACCAACCCTGTACCTTGTACACAATGTCGAGAATATGAATAAATATATCTCATCTTAATTAAGATGTACACTCACTTTGGCACACAGGTATTTAATTTCCAAACACATATAGGCTAGACCCTGAAACAAATTCTCCTAGTGCATGACACTAGGCCAATGAGGAACTTGGCACGACCACGCTATCCAGCACTGACACCCTTCTTGTGAAGATCTTTCCTCACCATATGGGCAGTGTTCCTGGGGGGAAAAGAAGCAGCTCCCGGGACTGGATGTCCATCCTTCTAGAACATTGTAACTCCTGTTTCTACTCCACATGTAGATAATGATGTCACCATTTTCTCTTAAAAGCACAGTCAGCTATTTTAGCTTACCGGGGTGCATACAGAAGGGCACTTTAACAATAAAAATCAGTCAGAGAAATGGTAAGCATCCTCGATTATTCACTCACTTTAAAGGTACTTTTAACCTCTTTGATTGCTTCTGAACTTGCTCTAGCCAGTATCTGTGACACAGCTGCAGGACTTATGGAGGCCACATCTAGGACTGACCTTGGTTTGTGATGTGGGTTACAGTGCTGTCCAGCATTTACTCTTTTACTCCTGTGGGGTACCACAACAGGAGGGCCACCAACATCTGACCCTGTATCATCAGTCACAGGTGCTACAGTCTCAGTTCCAGAAGGTATGCAGTCAAGGATGTGCTCAAGATTCTGTACACCCTGTTCCAACACATCATCTATCAATATCACCTCATTCTCCAAGTCCTCAGAAACTGAATCACGTCCCAGTACAGGGCTAGCCTGAATTCTAGGAGTTTGTAGTCTCCTTTGAGGAGCTGCAGTGGGCTCTCCCACAATAGGAGACATCCTCTGAAAATCCACTCTATCTCACCCTTTCAATATTCGATAATTTTCAATGACATTTTCCCTTCTCATTCTTCTAAACACCAGTGAGTTGAAGCCCAGACCAATCAAACACTTTTCATACATTAACCCTCCGTTCACTTGGACAGAACATGATTTTATATGCGTTTACTAATTTTTTGGGATGTGGACATTGCTGAACATTCCAATTTTCTTCCATTGCTTGCATAAGGTACAACATTAAGCTTATCACCTCAACCCCACCCTATCAGAACTGTTCCTTTTATCCTATCCACCCCTTCCCCACCTTCTCTACAACTTCAACATTAACTTCATCACTGTTCTGACCGAAGTTCTCCACTCTGAAATATTCTGTTTCTCTTTCAGAAATATCACCCACCCTGCTAAATGTTCCCACTTTTTTTTATATTTGCACCATCTGTGGTCCTGTTAAAATTTCCCTCCTCCATGTTATTGGGGAAATAGAAGCTCATAATGTTGGAGGTCATGTTTTGGTGGTGGGGAGCAAGAGGCAACAAGTTGAATGTCTCTGAATGCAAGTTGAATGCATCTTCTCACCGACTCAACAGTGATAAAGTTGCTCTTGTCCTCACCTACTACACCATGAGCCTCTGCATCCAACACATCGTTCTCTGCAACCTCTGCCATCTCCAAAGGGATCCTACTACTAACATATCTTTATCACCCTCTCACTTTCTGCTTTCCACAGGAATCGCTTCCTCCATGATTTCCTGTGATTCGTTTTCTTGTAGGCATTCAGATCAGACACAAAGAGCATAAAGGAATCATTGAAAAGTTACACTCAAAGACAAACACCCAACGTGCAAAAGATGATATACTGCGCAAATACAGAAAAAACAAAACAAATAGATAATATATTTATTAGTTGTGAATAGTTTTCATCTTATTTAAGAAAAAGTGTAAATACACTACAATCTGATCAAGGAAGGTTTGCTAAGCTGAAACCTGCATTGGAAACCTGTCATTGGAGCATGGGTTTGCACTTGCTGTAGCTTAAAAGAGTGAGAAAAAACTAGATTTAAACATGAAGACCCTGAGATATACTGACAGTGGGTATGGAAATGATATTTCCTCACTGAAGATTGTAGACAGGGGTTTAGTGATTAAAATAAAGTGTTACCTATTTGAAACTAGGTGAACAGTTTTTCTCTCTTCCTCAAGGCACAATAGACATAGTGTTTGAGTGTTTTTATGGCAGTGGCTGGGGCTGTTTTTCTGAGCGAGGCATTGGAAGCTTACAGGGGATGGACATGAATGCAGAAAAGCCTAAAAAAAAGTGGATATAGCCCGTTCCATCACAGTAACAGTCTTCTCCAACACTTACCACATCTACAACGAGCACTGCCACAAGACAGCAACATCCATTATCAAGGATCCCTCTCCCCCAACTCTCTTCTCGTTGCTGCGATCAGGAAGGCGGTACAGCAACCTTATGTCCCACGCAACCAGGTTCAGGAACTAATTATCTTTGCACCTCTTCTGGATCCTTTTCAATGCCAGTTCATCTTTTCTTAGATAAGGGGCCCAGACTGCTAACTGCATGGATACTCCAAGTGCTGCCTGCCCAAAGCCTCAGCATTACATCCTTATGTCACTATTACATCACTCAGACACCTATCTGAGGGAACATTGGATTCTGTATTTATATTGCACGTATACATGTACATCACCCCAAGCTGACAGCATTGCAATAACATTTGCAAACTAGAGAATATGTAAACCTCAGGGTAAATTCATCAAGACATGTCAGTCACATCCAACATATTTGTTTCAGACTTCACATTGTGACTAATTTATTGTTGAGGACATTTTCTGTGAAATGGGTGACCCAGAGGTGCACTGCCCTCACTGTTCCAGTGACCCATTTGTGATACTAACCTCCAGCCTCCTCTATGTGGAGTTTGCACGTTGTTCCTGTGACCATGAGATTGGGCCGGGTGCTCTGGTTTCCGCCCACTTCCCTGGGTGAGGGGAGGGGGTGGTAGATGGATAAACTGGTCACCCTATACTGCGCCTGGTGTGTGGCTGAGGGGTGGGATCTGTGAGAAGCTGGGAATGTGGAGTGAATTAAATAATTCTAGGATTAGTGTTGAATAGTCAGCATGGACTCGATGGGATGAAGGGCCTGTTTCTGTGCTATATCTCTCCCTGACTAATTTATTTTTGGCTCTGGTCTGCTCTTCCTGTTTGATCAATCACTGTCTCCATTTTTCTGTCTCAGTCTTTATCTGTCTATCTTACTCTGTCTGAATGCATTCAGTGGCCACTTTATTAAGTACACTTCGTTAATGCAAGAACCTAATCAGCCAATCATGTAGCAGTAACTCAGTGCAGGAAAAACAAGCATTCATGATTAAGAGGTTCAGTTGTTGATCTGACCAAATGTCAGAATGGGGAAGAAATGTGATTAAGTGGCTTTGACTGTGGAATTGATTGTTGGTGCCAGAAGGAGTGGTTTGAGTATCTCAGAAACTGCTGATCTCTTGGGGTTTTCACACAACAGGCTCTGGAGTTTACAGAGAATGGTGCAAAAATAAACAAAACAAAAAAAATCCAGTAAGCGGCAATTCTGTTGGGGATAACGCCTTGTTAAGGAGAGAGGTCAGAGGAGAATGGCCAGACTGTTTCAAGCTGACAGCAAGGCAACAGTAACTCAAACAAACACATATTACAACAGTGGCATGCAGAAGAGCATCACTGAACACACAACACGTCAAACCTTGAAGTGGATGGGCTACAGCAGCAGAAGACCATGAACATAGTAGATGCTGTAACATGAATGGAGTTAGTGAGACAAATCAATAACAAATGCAAGGATTAAGAAGCATATTATTACATTCCAGATAGAAATGGCGAAAGAAATAGACTGCAGCAGGTAATTAATTGCTTTTAATTCAACATTGTTGTTTTTTTAATTGATGATCTATCACAAATTTATTAGAATGTCACTGGCTGATTGAGTAAATTCAGAGTACACTTTCAGGCTGTGCTAATAGGATAACTCAGTCAGAAACCAAAGGGAACATTAGGTTGATTAGCAGCTCCACCCAATAACCCACCCTTCCACACCCCCACTACTGTTTTATTAATTCCTGTCAGTCACCTGCGTACAGACATTCCTGTACCTAGCATCACTTTATCGACATATAATCAGTGCTGTGTATGTAAGCTATGGGATGTATTTATAATTATTGTGTTTTTTTATTACAATGTTCTCTATCTTATTGTTTTTCTATTTAGTGTTGTTTATCTTATTGTTATTTTAGTAAATGTCCTTTATCTTAGAGTGTTGCGGTGGGATACGTCTCTACCAAAGGAGGTGTAAGGCACTCCTTCCCTCCAGTAACCTGCAGGTCACCCTTGGGCAAAGTGTAGCACCTGCTTAGCCCCCGCCCCACCCACCCCAGGGTCATGTGAAGCCATAGGAGCAGGTGGTGGGTGGTTGTATGAACAGATGATGCATATCAGAGAAAGGCTGAACAAGTTAGTTCTTTATTCTTTGGAGCGTAGAAGGTTGAGGGGGGACTTGATAGAGGAATTTAAAATTATGAGGGGGATACATAGGGTTGATGTGGATAGGCTTGTTCCATTGAGACTAGGGGAGATTCAAACAAGAGGACATGAGTTTGAGAGTTGGGGGCAAAAGTTTAGGGGTAACAAGAGGGGGAGCTTCTTTGCTCAGAGAGTGGTAGCTGTGTGGAATGAGCTTCTAGTAGAAGTGGTAGAGGCAGGTTCGATATTGTCATTTAAAAAAGAATTAGTATATGGACAGGAAAGGAATGGAGGGTTATCGGTTGAGTGCAGGTCGGTGGGACTAGGTGAGAGTAAGCATTCAGCATGGACTAGAAGGGCCGAGATGGCCTGTTTCCATGATGACCTATCAATAACATAACTTGTCCCTGGAGTAGGGATGAGGTCCTGAAGAAGGAAAATAGGGAGTTAGGATAGAAGTTAAAAAGCAGGCCTTCAAGAGTGGTAATCTTGGGAATGCTTGTGTGCCACGAGACAGAGAGGGTAGGAACAGGAAGTTATGGCAGATGAATGCATGGCTGAAGAGTTGGTGCAGGGGGCAGGAGTTCAGATTTCTGGATCATTGGGATCTCTGCTGGGGAAGGTCTGATCTGTACAAAAGGATGGGCTGCACCTGAACTGGAAAGGGACCAATATCCTGGCAGGCAGGTTTGCTAAAGCTGTTGGGGAGGGTTTAACTAGTTTGGCAGGGGGGTGGGAATCAGAATGTGAGTGCAGATATTAAGGTAGAAGGACAAGGGCATGACGCTGTGTGTTCTGAGTTGGTGAGGAAGGACAGTCAATGGACAAAACATAAATGTAGCCAGTTAGAGGGGTTGAAATGTGTCTATTTCAATGCTAGGTGTTTTAGGAATAAAGGGGATGAACTTAGAGCAAGGATTATTACATGGAACTATGATGTTGTGACCATTACTGAAACTTGGCTGGAGGAAGGGCAGGATTGGCTGATGCAGGTGCCGGGGTTTAGGTGTTTTAAAAGGAATAGGATGGGAGGTAGAAAAGGTGGGGGGGGGGGGGTAGGATGGGGGTAGAAAAGGTGGTCAGGGATAGTATCACGGCTATAGAAAGGGAGGACATTGCAGAGGGAGTGTACACTGAGTCCGTGTGGGTGGAAGTCAGAAATAGGAAGGGATCAATCACTGTGCTGGGAGTAATCTATAGGCCCCCAAATAGCCCTCGGGATACCGAGGAGCAGATAAGCAGGCACATTTTGGAATGGTGCAGGAAATACAGAGTTGTAGTTATGGGTGATTTCAACTTCCCTAATATTGACTGACACCTCCTGACTGCAAGGGAGATAGATGGGGCTGAATTGGTCAGGTGTGTTCAAGAAAGATTCCTGACAAAGTAAAAGGACTGGCTGATGAGAGGAGAGGCCATACTGGATCTAGTTCTGGATAATGAACCGGGTCAGGTGACAGACCTCTTTGTGAGGGAGCATTTTGGTGAGAGTGACCACAACTCCCTTTGCTTCAGTATAACTATGGAGGGGGATAAAAAACAGACAAAATGGGAAAGTGCTTAACTGGAGAAGGGCTAACTATGAAGGGATGAGGCAGGAACTAGCGAGAGTAAAGTGCAAACAGATGTTCAAGGCTGAAAGCACAGAAGTAATGTGGAGGAAGTTCAGGGACCACTTCTGCTGGGTTCAGGATATGTTTGTCCCACTGAAACAAGGAAAAAATGGTAGAAAATGGGAAGCATGACTGATGAAACATGTGAGGCAACTCGTCAAGAGAAAGAAGAAAGCATATTTTAGATATAAGAAGCAGGAAGCAAGAGGAGCTCATGAGACATACAAGAGTAGCCAGGAAGGAGCTTAAGAAAGGACTTAGGAGAGCTCAAAGGGGGAATGAGAAGGCCTTGGCATGTAGGATTAAGGAGAACCCCAAGACGTTCTATGTGTACGTGAAGAACAGAAGGATGACAAGAACAAAGGTGGAGCTGCTAAAGGATAAAGAAGGCAACATGTGTCTGGAAGCGGAGGTGGTTGGGAAGGTCCTAAATGAATCCTTTGCTTCAGTATTCACAAGTGAAAAGGACGTCGATAGGGTGAGGTCAAAATAGAACAGGCCTGTGTGCTGAATAATGTGGAAATCAAGGAAGAGGAAGTGTTGGATCTTCTTAAAAACTTTAAGATTGATAAGTCTCCAGGGCCAGACGTGATATATCGCAGGTTGCTGTGGGAAGTGAGAGAAGAGATTGCTGGTGCAGTAGCAATGATCTTTGAATCCTCTTTGGCTGCAGGGGAGGTGCCAGAGGATTGGAGAATGGCAAATGTAGTTCCCTTGTTTAAAAAAGATAATAGGGAGAATCCTGGGAACTACAGTCAGGTGAGTCTTACATCGGTGGTTTGCAAGCTACTGGAAAGGATTGTTAAGGATAGTATCTACGAGCATTTGGAGCACAGTCTACGCAAAGATAGTCAACATGGCTTTATGAAGGGAAGGTCATGCCTCATGAGCCTAATTGAGTTTGTTTTGAAGAGGTAACAAAAGATAGGATAGTCCAGAAGGCATATGGGATACTAGGCTTCATTAATAGGGGGATTGAATTTAAGAATAGAGAGGTCATGTTGCAACTCTACAAATCTCTGGTGAGACCACACTTAAGAGTTTTGTGTTCAGTTCTGGTCACCTCAATAGGAAGGATGTTGAAGCTATGGAGAGGGTGCAGAGGAGATTTAGCAGGTTGTTGCCTGGATTGGAGAACAAGTCATATAAAGCAAGGTTAGCAGAGCTGGGACTTTTCTCTTTGGACCATAGAAGGATGAGAGGGGACTTGATAGAGGTCTACAAGATTATGAGAGGCATAGATAGAGTGGATAGTCAGTACCTGTTTCCCAGGGCACCAATAACAAACACCAGAGGGCATATGGACAAGGTTTAGGGAGGGAAGTTTAAGGGAGACATCAGGGGTAAGTTTTTTACACAGAGGTTTGTGGGTGCCTGGAAAGACTTGCCAGGGATGGTGGTGGAGGCTAAAACATTAGGGGTATTTAAGAGCCTCTTGGACAGGCACATGGATGAAAGAAAAATAGAGGGGTTATGGGGTAGTGTGGGTTTAGTACTTTTTTTTAAGGATTATATGAGTTGGCGCAACATCGAGGGCTGAAGGGCCTGTACTGTGCTATAGTATTCTAGTGTCCAGTAACCCAAATGTTGCTGCTACAGAGAAACCATCTAGTCTGCAGCTCCCAATGTTCCGTGTTCTTCTGCAAAGCCTCAGACAGGGGCACCAGCCTGTCTACAGAGCTATGAACAATCCTCATAGAGGGGTCAGAAGTGGAGAGAGTGAGCAATTTCAGGTTCCTGGGTGAGGACCTAACCTGTTTTTGATGCAGCTATAAAAAAGGCAAGACAGTGACTGCATTTCATTAGGAGTTTGAGGAGATTTGGTTTGTCACCTAAAATATTCAAAAACTACTGCAGATGTATCCTGGAGAGCATTTTGACAGGCTGCATCACCATCTAGTATGTTGGGGGGGGGGGGGGAGGGGGAGTGCTACTGCACGAGATCACAGTAAGTTGCAGAAAATTGTAAAATTACTCAGCTCCTTCATGGGTCGAGCCTCGGTAGTATCCAAGACACCTTCAAGGAGTGGTGCCTCAAAAAGGTGACATCCATCATTAAGGATCCCCGCCACCCAGGACATGCCCTCTTCTCATTGTTACCATCGGGAAGGAGGTACCGAAGCCTGAAGGCACACACTCAACAATTCAGGAACAGCTCCTTCCCCTCTGCGATCCAATTTCTCAATGGACATTGAACCCATGAACACCACCTCACTACTTTTATATTTTGGTTTTTGCACTACTTATTTTAACTTAACTCTTTAATAGACATACATATATTTACAGTACTTGACAGATCTTTTCTATATTTATCATGTATTGCATTGTACTGCTGCCGCAAAATTAACAAATTTCACGACATATGTTGGTGTTATTAAACCTGATTCTGGATACTATTACAAGTATAATGTCTGAGATAAGAGAGCTGATGGCTAAGAAATAAATGTAAGAAAGAAAACGTACAGAAGAGGGATCTTTTATAGTGATTATATTTGAGATCTCAGAAAAAGGCTGTCAGCTTGACTGAATGTTCAAGGCACTTAACAGTCTTCAATCCTCAGACTTAATTTATTTACATCTCCTCTTTGCCTATATTTATCAGGATTTTCCTGGAGTGATTTCTTAACAAAGCTTCTCCTCAAACCAGCCAAGTCAGCTCAGAATCGTTTTCAAGCACTGAAAAGGATCACACTGTACAAGATGGAGGTTCAGTATGAACTAATGCATCATTAAAAAAGATGTGGCAATGGAGAGCAGGCCATGGCCCACCTGGTTTGCCTGCATGTACTGTTTCACTGAGATCTTCTCAGCTGGTCATCAAAAAGAACACCCAGAAATGGTGTACCTCTACTGTAAATGCCAATCAAGGGACCCTTCTGAGATCATTAATCAGTCCAGCTCTTCAACTCTACCAACTTAATATTAAGGGCATGTGTAGATCAAACAGAACATTTACACTCTTCTAGAAACACATTCCTGACCATAACTCACAGCAGATGGAGGTTAAACATGAGGAAATCTGCAGATGCTGGAAATTCAAACAACACACAGATGAAGGTCGGTAATTTTTACTTAATACACACAAAATGCTGTGGAGCTCAGCAGACCAGGCAGCATCTGTGGAAAAGGGTAAACAGTCATCATTTCAGCCCAAAACCCTTCATCAGCACTGGAAAAAGAGATGAGAAGTCAGAGTAATAAAGTTGGGTGAGGGGAGGAAGAACTACAAGGTGGTAGGTGAGAGGTGACGCAGGGGTGGGGGAAGGGGTGAAGTAAAGAGCTGGTGAAGTAAAGTCAATCGATGAAAGAGTTAAAGGACTGGAATCTGATTGAAGAGGACAGAAGGCCATTGAAGAAGGGGAGGGGGGAAGTACACCAGAGGGAGGTGATGGGCAGGTAAGGAGATGAGGTGAAAGAGGAAAATGGGAATGGAGATGAAGTCATTAGCAATTATATCAGTGTCTTGCCGGTATGTTTTAATAATACTTTGTTTTCCAATCTCCCTATCATTTTATAGACATTTTCTGTTCCTTTTTCACTAAATTCCCTCACACAAATGCAAGCTTTGGGAGTTAACAGTTTTCATTTAAAATCTTTACTAAGCTATAGATGTGACTTTAATTTAATTCAGAATATTGTCTTCCATTATTGACAATATGTGGGCTTTGGGGGTAATTTCTTTTTCATTGACTAAATTACTGTACTAGTGGGGGTTTTATTCTCCAACTCTACACACCACACTCCAGTCCAGTTGCTGGCAGTAATGCACCTTTAAATTGGACTGCCAACCTCCATTAAAAGTCATGAAAAGAAATGCCCATGTTCGCTGGCAGGCAGATTAACCATAGTTAAGTATCAACCTGAAATAGTTCTGACTGTGATTAGATCAGTTATTGGTTATGGTTGTATTGCTTATGGTTCCACTGCCACGGCAGTACCTGAAAAATTAGACACTGTGCAGTCCAAAGCACTTAGACTCTATGGTGGAGCTTTCTGAACAACATCAGTCCCGGCATTGTGTGTGGGGTTGGGAGAAGCGCCTCTACAGTTAAGATGACTTAAGTTGGGCCTGCAGTATTGGGCAAAACTAATTGGCTTTAATCACAGCTGTCCATCAAAATTTCCTTTGCAGGAGATGTCAGAGCACCAAAGTAAAATGAAAAGCTATCCATTTTCAGAATTAGTTAATAATTCGGCTGTGAAATTGAAACTGATTGAGGAAGACATAGCTGACCAAATTTGCTTGCCACCTATTCCTTTTCGGCTTTTGCCAGAACCAGAAGTAGACCTATTCCTCCTTTTTCAGCTTCAAGGAAGCAAAGCAATTTCAACGGTGTTGATCGTAAATGAATAAATAAATAATAAATAGGGATCTTATCTGAAGATTTTTACTGATGTCTCAATGGACCCAGAGAGCAGTAAGGCAGGATTTGGGACGTACGTGTCTCAACTTGGAGTTGAGATTGGTCACTGGGTTTCAGATGGTGTTTCTGTCTTTGCAACAGAATTATTAGCAATCCTCTGGGTCTTATGGTGGAAAGAAGACTCTCGGTCATGCAGAGTTATCATCTGTTTGGATTCTGCTGCTGCCTTAGAGGCTATAAAAGGGAATAAATCAAAAGCTTGTCCTGACATAGTTGTTGAGATTCTCTTAGTTTTGTTTAGAGTAGGGAAGGTGGGCTGTGAAGTGAGATTTACATGGATACCTGGGCATGCTGGGGGGCAGGTAAATGAAATTGGGGTGGCATTGCAAAGTCTTCTTTACAGAGCGGGCAAGTAGGAATTAGAATACCCCTAGGCAGAGCAGAATTGAGAAGCAAGATAAAAAAGGTATAGCGAAGGAATGGCAGGATTGGAAAAATTAAAGGGAAGGCATTTCTTTTCTAGGCGCCCACTAGTTAAAAATGTCTCAGATTGTTCCTCTTTAAATCATAGGGATAAGGTGAAATCAACAAGACTTAGGTTGGGGCATTGTGGGCTAAACTATTACTTAAAGATAATAGGAAAACATCCTACTGGATTATGTGACTGTGGTAGTCCAGAGACAGTTCAGCAAGTCTTGCTGAGGTATAATCAATGTAAAGTTTACCGGAGCATATTGTTCAAGGGGCTGTCTGACTTAAACGTATTTTGTTTTTCTATTAAAGCTTTGTTTGGCCACCAAGAGAACCACCATCTGATAGAAGAGTTTATTATGCATTTTCTTCGTGCGACTGGTTTATTCTGGAGAATTTTGAGTGTTTTGAAATTCTACAATTATATCCTGCGGAGGGCAGTAATGCGCCTAGATGCGTCTCAGCTGCCGGAAATAGAAGAAGTTCTGACCGTGTTCAGTTTTACTGTTTACTAATGGTTCTGAGTTCACTCCACATCACTCTCCTCCACTCCCCGCTGGGGAGCTCCGTGACCCGGTGTGCTGACCCTCCTCTGCTCTCTGTCCGCCAACGAACGGGGTCAGTATCCTGGAGCAGGCCCGGCACCGACCGGTCGGGAAGAGACGTGGATCGGATGAGCGTCGGACCCAAGAATCGTCAACCCTGGGTTGAGAAGTTTATGTCGCTTCTCAGTCTCCGGATATTTTCACTCGTTCACCTTTTCTCGCTTCTGCTCCAGCTTGGTGTGGTCGGTGCCGAAGGTAAGGGAATGACTTCAGATGTGAATCCGAGAGCCACAGTCTCCATTCCGCGCTCGGAGACTGTGGTGTCACCACAACAGATTGCTGACTGAACAAACTTTTTTTTCTTTTGGGGAACTGCAGCTGCAGTCTGTTGTCCGAGGCATAAGTATACAGAGTATAAATAAATGACACGGCCATTAGATTTTTAACGGTACAGTGCATTACAAACATGACAAAGATGTTCACTTTGTTCACGTGACAAACGAAACACAATTTCTCAAACGCATATCCGCTGTCACCCCATACGCCATTCGGGATCTCGATGATCATCTCCATCTCCTCCTCCTCCACCACACCACACCAAACCAAACCAAACCAAACCAAACAAAAAAAAAAGCTTCGCAGACTCTCCCCCAACCCCCATCCTGTGCTGTTTCATTAATAATCCTTCCTTCCACATCATATCATAGGCTTTTTCTATGTCAAAAAACACTGCAACTACTGATTCTTTATTTGCCTGGGCCTTTCTTATTTCAGTCTCTAACCTTCTCACTGAATCCATGGAATTCCTTCCCTTCCTAAAGCCACACTTAACTTGCCAGCATTCCTCCCTTCTCAAGATCATACGATAACCTTTCAGTTATTGTCCTTTCCATTATCTTACATATATTTGATGTTAGTGCTATTGGCCCCTAGCTAGTGGGTTTTGACGGATCCTTGCCAGGTTTCCTTATTGGAATTACTACTGCTTCTTTCCATGCACTTGTTAATCTTCCCTCCTCCCACACTCTGTTATAAAAATGCAGTAACCTTAAGATCACTCCTTCTCCTAGATTTTTTAGCATAACATAGTGTATCAGATCTTTCCCTGGAGAGGTTGGTCTCAATCTCTTTATTGCTCTGACCATTTCTGCCAAAGTAAATGGATTATCAATTATATCATCTGTTTCTTCCCTTCTGTTTAACACATCTGGATATTGATTCATTGTTCTTTCCCTTCTCCTTCTCCCTTCTTCAGACAAATTTTCTGAACTATGTACCTTTACAAATGGCTTGGCCATGATCTCAGCCTTATCCCTGCTGGAGACTGCTGTTTCCTCCTCAGATATCATTACTGGATACTCCCAATCCCTTCTATCTCCCCCTATCCCTTTAATCATTCCCCATACCTCTCCCACAGGCATTGTTCTTCCTATTTTGTTGCAAAAACTCCTCCAACTTGCCCTTTTAGCTTGACGTATAGTTCTTCTCACCACTGCCTGTGTCTTCTTATATTGAATTAAATGCTGCATATTATGGGTTCTTTTAACCAGACTGAATGCTCTATTTCTGTTTTTTACAGCCTGACAACATTACTCTGTCCACCATGGTACCAGTTTTCTATTCATCCTATTTTTCCTCCTGGGTATAGATCCTTCTGCTGCCATAATAATTGCTGAAGTCACCTGACTGTTTAATTCATCTATATTTCCAGAAATGTCAATCTTTGTCAATGCTTCTTCACTTAACTTCTAGAACTTACCCCAATCTGCTTTTCCAAACACCCACTTTGGGATTCCACCACCTGGTCTTACTCTTTCACTGAACATAAAACTGTGTCGTGATCACTGCCTACTGCTGAAGCAGTCCAAACTCCACAGTTACTAATGCCAGCCAAGACATTAGACACTAACATAATATCTAATACTGACTCAGTTCCAGTTGTTGTGTTTATCCTTGTTCCTCTACCATCATTCATACATACCAAACCCCTTTCTTCCATCAAATCTTTAATTACCATTCCATTTGAATCTGTAATCGGATCCCCCCATATTGTGCTGTGAGCATTGAAATCTGTACACCATACTACTTTATGTCTGTTTTGTCCTTGTATCCTAAATAGGCTGTCCAAATCCAACCTTTTACATGGATTGTAGTAGTTAATTATAACCACTCCTTCCCCTCTCTCCCATATTTCCACCACTATGTATTCCTGATCATCTCCTTTTTCCAGTACCCCATATGGTATACCTTGCTTGATTTACATAGCACAACCCCCTCTTCCCCCTAGATTTCTATCTTTCCTTATCATTATATACCCATATACCACAAACTTTAAAGCCGGTTTCAACCAAGTTTCCTGGATACACACTACATCTGGTTTTACAACCATTTCCTTAATAAAGTGCTTGAATTCCTGGCTATTGGCCAGCAAGCTCCTTGCATTCCATTGCAAAAGAATCACCATAATGAGTATTAACCAACCCATGACATTCCTGGCTTGACTGATTACTGAGGTTCTCCCTCACTTCTTCCCATGTCAGTCTTACTAACCCTAAATGGTTTACTGCTGCTTTGACCACCAGCTGAATTTTGTCACTTTTTCACTTTACCTCAGCCGTACTATTAATCACTCCTGCAATGAATGTTAATAGAGCCTTTTTGTCTACATAAATCCTGTCATTTGTTCTTTGCTGCATCTCTTGCATCCCCATTGCTCCATTCATTGGGAGCATTATTCTGTTCTCTTGATATTCTTACAGCTTCTGCATAAGTGATCTTTCTTTTCACTCTTATTTCTTGAATTTTATTCTCCCGACTCATAACCTCAAACCCACTATATGCCACATTATGAGCTCCTCAATTACAGCATTTTGGTTGCACTCCTGCTTTGCACTCTCCATATTTATGATCATCCCCACATCTAGCTCATCTCCTCTGCCTTTTACAGTTTTTAGCTATGCCAAACCTTTGACAATTACAGCACCTCAATGGCTTTGGGACATACACCTTTACCGGGTAACTATGAAACCCAGGAACACTTTCCTTGGCACTCTTTCTTCTTCAAATTCAATCAATACTGTTTCACTTTCCTTTTTCATTCCCTCCTTTGTTGTTTTCAGTCTTAGAACATTAATTACTTTTCCTCCTTTGATATTCCTCTTTAACTCCTCCATGTTTATACTCATTGGTACACCCATGATCACTCCTGTACAACCACCATTTCGTGCTCCCACCCTCCCTGTATACTCCACCTTACATTTTCCTATCTTTTTTCAAGTTGCTTTCTCAAGTTGTTCCTCATTCACACATCTTACCAATAGGTTGCCATCATTATGGACTATTGCAAATACTATTTCCCCTATCTTATCTGCCAGAGTTGTTGTTAGCACAGACAGGTTAATTTTCTTCATGTGTCCTTGCACCTTCTCATTAAACCTAATTATGACAACACCTTCTCTCTGAACTTGTTCATCTTCCTCACTTTCAGAACTCTCTCCACTGTCATTTCTTATTCTTTTATTCTCTTTGTCTCGGTTTTCATTCATCCACCCCTCACTATCTCCTCATTTTCTTTATTTCTCCCTTCACCATAATCCATTTCTCCCTAGCTGCCTACCTCTGATCCCAAATCCCTAACCCGCTCCTTCTCCACATTCTTTCCCTCAACCCCCCCCCCCCCCCCCCGCACCTTGTCTGCCATTACTGGACTCACGCAAACCCCTCCCAGCAATTCCCACTCCTTCCCCACTCTCTTTCCCTCAACAAGTTCCAAACCACATTCATGTATGCACCCCAGCAGTTTGCCACCCAGCATATCCCCTCTCCTCAACCGTCACACACACTGCTTACCCCAGCCTGCGTCCAGTGCTTCCAGTGCGGCCTTCTATATATTGGTGAGATCCGACGCAGACTGGGAGACCGTTTTGCTCTGTCTGCCAGAGGAAGCAGTATCTCCCAGTATCTCTCACATTTTAATTCCACATGCCATTCCCATTCTGATATGTCTATCCATGGCCTCCTCTACTGTCAAGATAAGCCACACTCAAGTTGGAGGAACAACACCTTATATTGCGTCTGGGTAGTCTACAACCCGATGGCATGAACATTGCTTTCTCTAACTTCCGTTAATGCCCCCCTCCCCTTCTTACCCCATCCCTTATTTATTTATTTATTTCCTGCCTCCTTTTTCTCCCAATCGCTCCTTGCCTGTTCTCCATCTCCCTCTGGTGCTCCTCTCCCCCTTTCTTTCTCCCTAGGCCTCCCGTCCCATGATCCTCTTCCTTCTCCAGCTCGGTATCCCTTTTCCCAATCACCTTTCTAGCTCTTAGCTTCATCCCTCCCCCTCCGGTCTTCTCCTATCATTTCAGATTTCCCCCTCCCCCCACTGCTTTCAAATCTCTTACTATCTATTTTTTCAGTTAGTCCTGACGCAGGGTCTCGGCCGGAAACGACAGTGCTTCTTCCTATAGATGCTGCCTGGCCTGCTGCACTCCACCAGCACATGTGTGTGTTACTAAAATTTCTTCCTCTTTTTCTTTGTTCACATAACTGAAATTAAACTTAAAGAACTTCCTTTTCTTCTTTTTTTCCGGCGGTTCAGACGCATCTAGGCGTATTACTGCCCTCTGCAGGATGTATAATTAATTATAGAATTTCAAAACAGTCAAATTCTTTAATATAAACTGGTTGCTCATAGACACAGAATAATAAACTCTTCAGTCAGATGGTGGTTCTCTTGGTGGCCAAACAAAGATTTAATAGAAAAACAAAATACATTTAAGTCAGACAGTCTCTTGAACAATATGCTTCTTTCAATTTTATATCGATTACAACTCAGCAAAACACAATTTACATGAACAAATAAACACAACCACATTGGTGCCAGCTGAGAGAGAAAGAAGTAGTGTTTGGGGTTTTCAGTTCAATTCTAGAACCTGACTGTTTTGTTAAATTGGAGGGACATGTAAAACTTTTCTTTTACAAGTCATACAGAACTACCGCCTCATTAGTACAGTGAGGTGGTACAAAGGAATATGTACAACAACGGAATGAGATATGAAGTGTTACATTTCCCCAGAAAGCTCAGAGCAAAGAGACTGTGAGGTGAAAGGGCATGATGAGGTCAATTGTGAGTTTGAGACTCCATTTTGTCGTAGTAAGAAACCATTCAAGAAGCAGATTTATTCACCATAAATATTAACATGTGTTAGGAATTTGCTAACAATACAAAACAATCCTGATGAAGGGTCTCAGCCGGAATCGTCATTTCCATTGACGCTACCAGGTCAAAGTCAAAGCATTTATTATGAAAGTATGTATAAATTATACAACATTGAGCTTTGTTTGCTTACAGGCAGTCACAAGGCAAGGAATTTGAAAGAATCCAGTTGAAAAAATTAAGACCACCCCTCCAGTGCCCACAGTGAAAGAGAAAAATAAACACCAAAACAAATCATATAAACAATAGAAGTGAGCAACAACAACACATTCTGAACCAAATTGAGTCTTTAGATACAAATCCCTGGAGCAGCCTGGAGTAGGCCCAAAGCGTTGGTATTCACTTCATCATTTTAACGGGGTAAACAGTTACAAAGTTCACAGACAAAAAGCAAACGGGGTCAGTCTCACAGCCTTAGTGAGAGATAAGTATCTCCAGAATTCATCCAGCATTTCATGTGTGTTGCTAGGAATTTGCTGTTGGTGTACTGGTGATCATGCAACAACAACAAAAAAAGACATTTCCATAATTATGAAGATTTATATAAAGTAAATTTAGAAGTTAATGTTGAGTATGGGGTAAAATCTGTATAAAAACATCAAAAGCCCCATCGTTTCACAGTGTAAGTAGCTTTATAAAAAGTAGTTTAAAGCGTTTACAGTGCAGTGTATTGACTGAGATATTCCATAGGGGTGGGGCTGACTCAGATTAACTGATGAGGAAAGACATTTTTTAAATAGTGTGAAGTTTTGCTTTCAAAAGTCTTATGACAGCGGAAAGAAATTGTCCTTGAGCAGGGTGAGATGTGCTTTCAGGCTTTTGTATCTGCTACACAAATAGTAGATACGATTTGTCAGCTGCAAATCTGATGACTGTCAGTCGTCAGTTGCAGTGGCTGGGGCACGTGATAAGTATGCCCCCATGTCGGCTACCCCGCAGAGTGTTATACGGCCAGCTACATCATGGTGGACGCTCAGCTGGAGGGCGGAAGAAGCGCTATAAGGATCAGATGAAGAATGCTTTAAGGAAGTGCAAGATCAGACCTGAGGACCTGGAGGATGTTGCTGCTGACCGCAACACTTGGTGACAGCTGTGTAGGGAGGGGGTTCATATTCGGGAGATGGAAAGAACAACCAGAAGATGGCACAAGAGAGCCAGGAGAAATGCAGCCATGGTTGCCATCACTACCACCACC